>NC_133659.1:231744418-232047106 GCF_037893015.1 Macrotis lagotis | reverse complement strand
AGGGATTTAATGAAAAAACATTCAAAAGACGGTGGCTTAGCCCCATCAGATCTAAAATTACATTATAAAGCATCAGTCATCAAAACTGTCTGGTACTGGCTAAGAAATAGAGTGGTGGATCAGTGGAATAGACTAGGTGCAATAGCAGGAATTGCTCATAGTAATCTGATGTTTGATAAACCCAAAGAGTCCAGCTTTGGGGATTAAAAACTCTCCAATAAAAACTGTTGGGAAAATTGGAAGTTAGTGTGGCAGAAACTTGAATTAGACCAACACCTCACATCCTATATCATGATAAGATATAAATGGAGACAGGATTTAGATATAAAATACAATATTATAAGCAAACTAGGAGATCAAGGAATAGTTTGCCTTCAGATCTATAGAAAGGGATCAGTTTTTGACCAAGGAAGAAATGGAGGACATCATTAAAAACAAACTCAATAATTTTGATTAAATTAAAGTAAAAATTTTTTGGACAGACAAAATCACTGTAATTAAGATCAAAAGAAATGTAGTAAAGTGGGAAACAATTTTTACTAGTATTTCTGACAAAGGACTCATTTCTAAAATATATAGAAAACTGAGTAGAATTCATTAAAAAACCCAGCCATTCCCCTTTGACAAAAGGTCAAAGGATATGCAGGGACAATTTACAGATGAGGAAATCAAAATGATCCATAGTCATAGAAAAGTTGCACTAAATCATTGCTTTTTAGAGAAATGCAAATTAAAGCATCTCTGAAGTACCACCTCATACCTCTCAGACTGGTCAATATGACCAGAAAGGATGTTGGAAGGGATTTGGAAAGGGATGTTGGAAATCTAGGACACTATTACATTGTTGGTGGAGCTGTGAACTCATCCATCTTTCTGGAGAGCAATTAGGAATTATGCTGAAAGGACAATTAAAATGCGCATACCCTTTGATCCAGCAATACCACTACTGGGACTGTAATCTGGAGAGATCATGCAAAAGGGTAAAAACATCACTTGTACAAAAATATTCATAGCAGTTCTGCTTCTGGTGGCAAAAAATTGGAAATTGAGTGAATGTCCATCAATTGGGGAATGGCTGAACAAACTGTGGTATATGTACATTATAGAACATCATTGTTCTATTAAAAACCAGAAGGGATAGGAATTCTGAGAAACCTGGAGGGATTTGCATGAACTGATGCTGAGTGAGATAAGCATAACCAGATGAACATTGTATACCATGATAGCAACATGGGGTTGATGATCAATTTTTTTTATTTTTAAGAAAGATTTTATTTATTTTGAATTTTACAATTTTTCTCCCATTCTTGCTTTCCTCCCCCACCCCCCACAGAAGGCGTTCTGTTAGTCTCTACATTGGTTCCATGTTATACATTGATCTCAGTTGAATGTTATGACAGAGAAATCTCATCCTTAAGGAAGAAGAAATAAAGTATGAGATAGTAAAATTATTTAATATTATAACTTTTTTTTCTAATTTGATGGGAATAGTCTTTGGTCTTTGTTCAAAGTTCATAATTCTTTTGCTGGATACAGATGGTATTCTCCATTGCAGATGGCCCAAAATTGTTGCTGATTGTTGCCCTGCAGGGATGAGCAAGTCCATCAAGGCTGATCAGCACCCCCATGTTGCTGTTAGGGTGTACATTTTTTTCCTAGTTCTGCTCATCTCATTCAGCATCAGTTCATACAAATCCTTCCAGGCTTCCCTGAATTCCCATCCCTCCTGTCTAATAGAACAATAGTGTTCCATGACATACATATACCACAGTTTGTTAAGCCATTCCCCAATTGAAGGACATTCACTCAATTTCCAATATTTTTGTCACCACAAACAGGGCTGCTATAAATATTTTTGTAAAAGTGATTTTTTTACCCTTTTTCATAATCTCCTCAGGCTATAGACCCAATAGTGGTATTGCTTTGTCAAAGGGTATGCACACTTTTGTTGCTCTTTGAGCATAGGTTGATGATCAATCTTAACCGACTTATTCATTTCGTTAATGCAACAATAAGGGACAATTTGGGGGTATCTGCAATAGAGAATACACCTGTGTTCAGAGAAAAAAATTGTGAAATTTGAACAAAGACCAAAGACTATTGCCATTAATTTAAAAAAAACCCCCATAATCTTATTATGTAATTTTGCTATCTCTTATACATACATTTTTCCCTTAAGGATATGATTTTTCTCTCAAGACATTCAACTTACATCAATATATAGCGTGGAAACAATGTAAAGACTAACAGACTGCCTTCTGTAGGGGTTGGGGGAAGGAAACGAGAGTAGGGGGAAAATTGTAAAATTCAAAAATAAAAATAAATAAATTCAAAATAAAAAATGGAAAATAACCTATTGCAGTAGAGGGCAAGAAGGGAGGGGATGAGAACTGCATGAGTCTTACTTTGATCAGATTTGTCTGAAAGAAGGAATAACACATTAAGTTGGGCTTAGAAATTTCTTACTTTTAGTTATAAGGAGGGGAAAAGTGGAGGGAAGAGAAAAAGGGACAGATAGAAGAAAGGAAAAGCAGAAGAGAAAAGGGAAAAAGTGAAGAAAGGGGAGAAAGTTTGAGTGAAGTGATGTGCAAAAGCAAAACACTGCTAAGGAGGAATAAGGTGAAAGGAGGAAGAAAAAGTCAAAATGGAGGGGAGTTAGTATGGAGGGTAATAAAATGTTAAAAATTATAACTGTGGAGGGGAGGGGCAGAGCCAAGATGGTAACAAGAGCAGATCCTGTCTTAGGCACTCTCTCATAAATCTTCGTTAACTAAAGACTAACTAAATTTTCGAGAGACAGAACCCACAGAAGGACCCAGTGAGGCAGTTCTACTCAAGGTCACCTGGAAAAGAGCAGGAAGGTTCTGCTCTCCAGGGTTGGAGGGGTGGCCTGCCCCCAGAGCAAAAGAACTTCAGCCTCCTGGAGGCAGCCCCAGGACGCTGGGAGCTGCGCTCACAGCAGCGGGTGAGTTTCCTGAGCTATGCCCCGGGCACAAAGTGGGGGAACAGGAGGGACCTCTGCCAGAGCGAACACTTGAAGCCCAGGCCTCAGTGCACACAGAGAGCAGCCTGGCCAGAGCAGCCAAGATCCAGGAAACAGAAGCACAGAGCGGGTAAGCAGGAGCCCCCAGGGCATAAGTCCATTGAACCTAGGGAGGGGAGTGAAGAGAGATACTGCTGAGTTCTGTCCTCTGCCCCTGGAACAGGACTCTGGGGTTCTGACCACATTCAGATCCTGATTGCAGTCTACGCCCTGCCATAGAACAGCAGCCTCCCCCCACCTCAGCCCCGTGGCAGAGGGGGGTGTTTATGGTCATTCACAGACTAGGAGGGAGGACAGAGCCTCACACACTGAGACCCTTGTGGTAGTGTCCCAAAAGCTCAGGAAGCACCCCCAAACCAGGCTCAGGCTGGGAAAATGACCAAGCAGAGAAAAAAGAGGAACACCATTGAGAAATATTTTGCATATGAGCCCAAGAAGGATCAAAACACTCAGTCTGAAGATGAGGAAGCACAAGCTCCTGCATCTAAAGACTCCAAGAAAAACAGAAATTGGGCTCAGGCTATGACAGAGCTCAAAAAAGACTTAGAAAATCAAATGAGGGAATTAGAAGAAAAACTGGGAAAAGAAATGAGGGAGATACAGGAAAAAGATGAAAAATGAAGTCAGCAGCCTAGTCAAGGAAATCCAAAAAAATACTGAAGAAAAGAGCATGCTAAAAACCAGCTTAGGTCAAATGGATAAAACAGTTCAAAAAGTTATTGAGGAGAAGAATGCTTTAAAAAGCAAAATTGACCAGATGGGAAAAGAGATAAGAAAACTCTGAGGAGAACAAATCCTTCAAAGAATAGAACTCAGGGAGATTAATGAATTTAAGGGAAACCAGGACTCACTACTTCAAAACCAAAAAATTGAAAAATTAGAAGAAAATGTGTAACATCTCATTGAAAAAACAACTGATATGGAAAACGGACTTAGGAAAGATAATTTAAAAATTATTGGAATATCTGAAAGTCATGATCAGGAAAAGAGCCTTGACATCATTTTCAAAGAATTACTACAGGAAAATTGCCCTGATATTCTAGAAGCAGAGGGCAAAATAGAAATGGAGGGAACCCATGGATCCCCCCTGAGAAAGAGATCCCAAAAGAACCAACCCCTAGGAATATTATAGCCAAATTCCAGAACTCCCAAGTCAAAGAGAAAACATTACAAGCAGACAGAAGCACACAGTTCAAATATCATGGAGCTGCAGTCAGGATCACACAGGACTTAGCAGCAACTACATTAGAAGCTTGTAGGGCTTGGAATAGAATATACTGGAAGGCAAAAGGGCTTAGAATGCAGCCAAGAATCAACTACCCAGAAAGGCTGAATGTCCTCTTCCAGGGAAAAAGATGGACTTTCAATGAACCAGGGGAATTTCAAATGTTCCTTTTGGAATGGCCAGAGCTGAACAGAAGGTTTGATCTTCAGATACAGGACTCAGGTGAAACATAGAGATTGGAGGAGAAGGGGAAAATATGAGGGACTTGATGATGAACTGCATGTATTCCTGTATAGAAAAATGACACTGATAATACTCATATCAACCTTCTCAATTAACAGAGCAGGTAGAGGGAGCTTTTACAGTTGCAGCACAGGAGAAAGCTGAATTTGAAGATAAAATATGGTGTAAAAATGGAGTCAATAGAAAAAAGGGAAATGTAATAGGAGAAAGAAAAAGGAGAAGGGAAATAGGCCATGATATTTCATATAAGATTTTTCTTTGATCCAATGAGCTATTGCAATGATATGGAAAGGGGGAAGGCAAGTGGGAATGAGGGAAGCTTCACTCTCATCAGAGGTGGCTAGGAGAGGCAACAGCATATATACTCAATGGGTTATAAGCATCTGGCATAAGAGGAAGGGGAGGGACAGGAGGAAGGCAAGGTTGTGAGTGATGGAGGAGAAGATGGACCATGGGGGGAGAGTGGTCAGATATAACACATTTTCTTTTTTACTTTTTTTTTAGGTTTTTGCAAGGCAAATAGGGTTAGGTGGCTTGCCCAAGGCCTCACAGCTAGGTAATTATTAAGTGTCTGAGACTGGATTTGAACCCAGGTACTCCTGACTCCAGGGCCAGTGCTTTATTCACTATGCCACCTCGCTGCCCCTCTTTTTTACTTCTTGCAAGGGGCTGGGATTGGAAGGCCTGTCCAGGACCATAGGGCCAGTTGGATGCTGGACCTTAAGGGTGGTATGGGGGTTTGGGGCCTCTTGGCCCCAGAGCAGGGGATCTGTCTGCCGCCCTACTCAGCTACCCTACAGAAGAGTCAGAGTGAAAGGAGAGAAAATATAGTACATGGTAGTAGAAAAATAGGAAAGGAGGGAGTTGAGTTCAGCAATGGCAAAGGTGGAAAAATATGAAAGTAACTTTTGTGTTATACTTATCATAAAGAATGTGATCCACCCATGACAGAGTTGTTGGTGTTAGAACAAAGACTCAATCACATTTCTTCTTATTATTTTTTGGGGGCTTTCAGGGCAAATGGGGCTGGGTGGCCTGCCTGGGGCCACATAGCAGGGTGATTCTTGGGTGTCTGAGGCTCAAGGGCCAATGCTCTGTCCACCACCCAGACACCCCTACTATTATTACTATTTTACTTTATTTTGGGTCTTTTTTCTTTTTTTTTTTTTGGTTTTTGCAGGGCAGTGGGGTTCGGGTGGCTTGCATGTCACACGGCTGGGTGATTGTTGGGTGAACAGGGCTGGATGTGGGCTCGGGTGCTCATGGCTCCAGGGCTGGTGCTCCGTCCATTGCACCACCTGGCCATACCTACAATTATTACTAATATTTTTTTAATTTAATTTTTTTCTCTCCCCTTTACTTTATCGCTCAAGCGAGTCTATATTTATGGGTGGGGGAAGGGGTATTTAGTTTACTCTTAAACAAGATTATTTTATTAATGTATAAAAACATTATTTGTACAAAATGAGAATAAATATTAAATAAAGAAAAGAAAATAATTATAACTGTGAATGTGAGTGGGATGAATTCTCCCATTAAATGGAAATGGATGGCAGAGGATATTAAAAACCAGAATTCTACAAATATAGCTGAAGCAGAAATACATAAATAGAACAAAGGTAAAAGGCTGGAGTAGAATATATTATCTTACAGCTGAAGTGAAAAAACACGGTAGCAATCTTTATTTCAGGCAAAGTATTTGCAAAAATATATCTTATTGGGTCAGCTAGATGGTGGAGAGGCTAGAGCACTGGCCCTGGATTCAGGAGGACATGAGTTCAAATCTGAACTCAGATACTTAATAATTGCCTAGCTGTGTGGCCTTGGGTAAGTCACTTAACCCATTGCCTTAAATAAATATAATTTTTTAAAAAAGATCTCATTCAAAGGGAAAAGGAAGGAAACTACATACTGCTAAAAGATACCATAAACAATTAATTTCAATACTAAACATGTATTCACCAATTGACATCACATCCAAATTCTTAGAAGATTCACTAAATGAGTTACAAGAAGACATGGACATCAAATCTAAACTGGTGGAGGACCTCAACCTCCGTCTCTCAGAATTAGATAAATCTAAACATAATCTAAACAAGAAATTAAGGAAGTGAATAGAATGTTAGAAAACTTATATATGATAATCCTCTGGAGAAAATTGAATGGGGATAGAATGCAATATATTCTTTTTTTCTTTGGCATATGGCACCTACACAACCGTGTATTCAGACATAAAAATCACATAATCAAATGTAGAAAGGCAGGAAATATTGAATGCATTCCTTTCAGAACATGGTGCAATAAAAATCACATGCAATTAGAGGGCCATGGAGAGACTGACCCAAACTAATTGGAAGCTAAATAACCTAAAAATAATAATTTTAAGCAAGACATTGGCAATACAGAAACAACATGCCAAAGCAGTGATTAGGTGAAATTTTATATCACGAAATGCTTACATGAATGAAATAGAGAAAGGAGAGAGCAATGAATTGGAGAAGCAACTAAAAAACTAGAGAAGGAACAAATTAAAAATCCTTAATTATATATCAAATAAGATATTGTGAAAATAAAAGGAGAAATTAATAAAATCAAAAATAAGAAAACTATTGAACTAATAAAACTGAGTTTGTTTTGTGAAAAAATTCAATAAAGAAAATCAAATTACAATATCGAATATGAAAAAAGGTGAATTCATCAGTGAGGAGGGAAATAGAAGAAATAATTTAGAGTTATTTTGCCTCTCTATGTCAATAAATTTGATAATCTAAGTGGAATATATGAATATTTTCAGAAATCTAAACTGCTCAGATCATAAGAAGAATAAATTACATACTTAAATAACCCTACCACCAAAAAAAGAAATTGAACAAGTCAGCAATGAACTCTGTAAGAAAAAAATCTCTAGGTGCAGATGGATACACAAGAGAATTTAACAAACTTTCCAGGAACAATTAGTTACAATTCTATAAAAATACTATTTCATAAAATAGGTGGAGTACTATGCTGATACCTAAATCAGGAAGAGTAAAAACATAAAAAGAAAATTATAGACCAATTTCCCTAATTAATATTGATGCAAAAATTTTAATGATATATTAGCAAAGCAATTACAAGAAGTTATCACTAGGATAACACAGTATGATGAAGTAGGATTTATACCAGGATTGCAAGCTTGGTTTAATATTAAGAAAACTATCAGCATAGTAAACCTAATAGAAATCATGATTGTTTCAATAGATGCTGAAAAAGCTTTTTACAAAATTCAGCATCCATTCCATTTAAAAACTTTAGAGAGCATGGGAATAAATGGAATGTTCCTTAAAATGATAATCAGTATTTATCTAAAACCATCAACAAGTATTATAAATAACAGGAATATGCTAGAAAAGTTCCCAGTAAGTTCAGGGATGGCCATAATCACCATTATCATTCAATATTGTATCATAAATGTTAACTTTAGCAATAAGCAAAAAAAACCTGAAGAAATTAGAATAGGTAATGAAGAAACAAAATTCTCACTTTTTTACAGATAATATGATGGTATACTTAGAGAATCCTAGAAACTCATCTGAAAAGCTATTGAAACATTTAACAACAACTTTAGCAAAATTATGAAACATAAAATAAATCCATAGAAATCATCATTATTCTATTATTAACAAGATACAGCAACCAAGATAGAAAGAGAAATTCTATTTAAAGCAACTAGACACAAAAAATACTTGAGAGTTTACCTACTAGGCAAACTCAGAAACTACATGAAAACAAATTTAAAACACTTTTCATGCAAATAAAATCAGATCTAAATAATTGAGCAAATATCAATTATTGCTAGATAGGCTGAGTTAAAATGATGAATATGCCCATTCTACCTAAATTAAAGTACTTATTCAGTGCCATATGAATTATACAACAAAAAAATTACTTTATTGAGACAGAAATAATAGGAACTAAATTCATAAGGAGGAACAAAAGGTCAAGAATATCAAAGGATTTCTTGAAAAAAATGCAAAGGAAGATAGATTAACCTTACCAGATCTAAAATTACATTATATTGCATCAGTCATTCAAACAGTTTGTCATTGTCTAAGAAAAAGTAGTGGTGGATCAGTGGAATAGATAGGTGCAAAAGAAACAGTAGTAAATAACTATAGTAATCTATTGTTTGATAAACCCAAAGACTCCAGCTTCTGGGATAAGAACTGGCTCTTTGGTAAAATTTCTGAGAAACCTGAATATAGTATGGCAGAAATGAGGCATAGACCAACATCTCAAATGCTAGAGACCAACATCTCAAATGCTAGACCAAGATAAGTTCTAAACAGGTACAGGATTTAGACTTAAAAGGTGATCTTATAAGTCAATTATGAAAACAAGGAATAGTTTACCCATCAGAACTATGGAAAGGGGATCAGTTTATGACCAAAGAAGACATGTACAACATTATAAAATGCAAAATGGATAATTTTGATTGCACAAAATTGAAAAGTTTTTGGCACAAATAAAACCAATGCAACCAAGATTATAAGGAAAATAATAAATTTTTTACTAGTGCTTCTTTTTTAATACTTAATTTATTTTCATTTATACGCACATGCATATTTCCAAGTTATAAAATTTCCCTTCACTTCCCTTCCCACACCCTCAGCAGGAAACAGGTTAGTATTTTACCCACATATTTTGTTAAACATGTTTATACATTAGCAAGTTTTGGCATGAGGAATTAGGATTAAGGGAAAGAGATACATAAGAGATAATTTTTATAAAGTGACAACTAGCATTTCTGACAAAGGATTCATTTCTAAAATATATAGAGAACTGAGCCAAATTTATAAGAATATAAGTCATTGGGGCAGTTAGGTGGTATAATGGATAAAGCACCAACCCTGGAGTCAGGAGGACCTGAGTTCAGATACTTAATAATTACTTACTGTGTGACATTGGGCAAGTCACTTAATACTATTGCCCTGCAACACCCCCCCCAAAAAAGAATACAAGTCATTCCCCAACTGATAAACGGTCAAAGGATATGAGCATTAAATTTTCATACGAAAATTTTCCATATGAAAAAATGCTCTAAATCATTATTGATTAGAGAAATGCAAATTAAATGAACTTGGAGGTAACACCTCACACTTATCAGATTGCCCATTTTGACTGAAAGAGGAAAATGATCAATTTTGGAGGGAATGTGGGAAAACTGGAATACTAATGCATTGTTAGTGGAGTTGTGAACTGGTCTAATCTTTCTAGGGAGCAATTTGGAATTATGTCCAAAGGGCTATAAAACTGTGCATACCCTTTGATACAGCAATCCCACTACTAGGTCTGTAACCCAAACTAATCACAAGAATGTGTGTAAAATATGAAACACATGAACCAATATATAGATATAGATATACAGATATAGATATAGCTATATAAAATTCTTTTTGCAGTGGCAAAGAATTGGAAATTGAGGGGGATGATCATCAATTGGGGAATGGCTGAACAGCCATTATTATTACATTCCCAATGGAACACTACTGTTCTATAATAAATCATGAGGGATGTGAATTCAGTATAGCCTCGGAAGACTTGCATAAATTGATGCTGAGTGAAGTGAGCAGAACCAGAACACATTGTACACAATAATAGCTACACTGGGTGATGATCAACTATGATGGATTTGTTTGTTTCAATAGTACAATAATCAAAGACAACTCTCAAAGACTCGTGATGGAAAATATCATCCATATCTAGAGAAGGAACTATGGCAGACCAAAGCTTACTTTCTTCAATTTTGGAAGTTATTTTTTGTATTAAAGCTTTTTCCCTCTCTATTTTTTTGTTCTGTTTCAATTTGATTCTTCATTCACAACATGATTAATATGAATTTATGTTCAACACAGTTTTGCATAAATTGCATTAGATTGGTTTCCTGACAGGGGAAGGGGAGAGGGAAAGGAGGGAAGGAGAAAAATGTGAAAGTCAAAAACTTTCCAAAAATGATTGTTGAAAACTATCATTACAAATATTTAGTAAAAGAAATAAATAAAATATTGTTAAAAAGAAAAAAAGTACAATGAAAATTTTTTAAAAATCTTGCTTAAATCTTCTTCACTCCCTAGACTTCCAATGGTAAAACTGCATTATTAATTGAATTTTTATTATGTTTGTTTTGGAGAGATTCTTTTGTTTCTTGAGTATCTCTGTCACCATAATGACTCTGATGGGATTTTTTTATATTTTTTCTCATTCTTCCAGTCTTCCTTCCTGAAGACCAGATTTTGCATTACCATCAATCTTTGCATATTCTGTAGGTTATATTTGTGTCATGCATATTTCTGTTTTGTATCATCTTGGGTCCTGCTACTGCTTTCTTGGTGTATTGAATGCTGTGCTATTCAAGAATCTCATGAGCAATCAATCTGGAAACCATTATACTTTTCCATTCAGTATAGCCTATGCATTCCAAATGAGGGAAAATCTGAGATGGTCTGGACTCTTCAAGTTTTTGACTTAGGTTTGTTTCTCTATATCAACAAAATAGCCCTTCATGTGAACTCCAGTATACTGTTGCTGTATCTATCATAAAACTGATATGTTCTGAAGATTCATTGGGACAGAGTACAGTATTTCCTTTGACCAAACCCTGTGCTTTAGTTATTCCACAAAAGTTTTCAGACTAGGAATGATAAAGCCACAGAGGTTTCAGTGTACTAACCAACAAGTCTTTGTTAAACTTCAGTTATGTACTAAAATATGCTAAGTTCTGTTAAAAAATGATGAAAATGAAATGATACTTGCCCTCAAGAAACTTACATTCTATCAAGGGAGACATCATCTTCCTTAAGTAAGTATATTCCAAATAGATATAAAGTCAATAATTGTTGAGGCTCAGCAAAAGTTTCATATAAATAGTGTTGAATGAGTAGAGTTTTCAAAGAAATATGAATTTAGAGAGGGGGAGAGAAGATATGAATGCATTTCTAGAAAGGTACCAAAGACTCAAAGATGGGAGATGGAGTATTACATGTGAAGAACAGCAAGATGAACAGTTGACTGGACATGTGGAATGGGGAAAAGGGAGTAAAGTATGTTAGAAAGCTAATGTGTGACTAGGATATAAAGGTCTTTGAAAACTAAGCAGAAAATTTTATATTTGATTTTAAAAGAGAATCACTGAGAGACATGATCAAACCTGCTCTTTAGCTGGCAATTTTCTTTTTAAAAGAAGGAGAATAATAGTCACTGGTGATACCTTACTCAAGAAAACTAAGACAGCTTCATGTTATCCTGATGGCAACAACAGAAAGACCGTTTGTCTTCCAAGAATATGGCTTTAAGATAACACAGACTTTTAAAACATCTGAGTCTTGACACATGATGACTCTGGTGGACTAGTGTTCAAATAGGTAAGCAATCACTATGCATTGTTAATCATTTCAAATTCTTAGGAAAGAAACCAGTTTTGGGTTATAATTTCCTCAGTGATACTTATTGAAAGGAAAGGTTTGGAAGAGAAAAATGCTTTGGATACGTGAGCAATGAAAATTACTACGAAGATGTTGTTTGAGAATAGGTAATTTGGACTTCAGGCTAATAGTTTATAATATTGGAGACAAAGTTTCCTATCAAAGGATGGAGGAACTAGGATGCTCAAAACATCATATTTGACTAGTGGTGTCTTACAAATTCCATCAAAAGTACTTATTTTAAATGGTGAATTTAATGAACATCCAGCAAGAGAACATTTTCATACAAAATTGTAGAAAAGAAAATGAAGGTTATAAACAAAATTTTAAACCTCTATTATGTCTGTCTTGATTTTCAAAAGTATCTTAAAATAAAAAAGATAGGGGAACAAGAAAATAGAAAAAATAATTCATAAACAACTTAAATAATTTAAAAAGATATGCACATAAAATTGAGGTAAGCATATAAGTTGTACTGGAAATGAAAGAATAAGCATGGCTTATTGAAGTTAATATCAAATGTAATATTTGGGAGATTGAAACAGTCCTTTGCCTGATTTCTGTGAAATTTTTAGAATGAATCTTTGTAGAATGTTACTAAATACCTAGAAATGGAATAAAATTAGGGATTTGTATTAGGTAGGTTTTAAGATCTTTATTAGATAGGCCTTAAGGTTCTTTATTAATTCGAATTCTATTATCTTCTTACTGCAGTATCTTTGCAAAGTCCTTGTGAATCTAAGAACAACTCTCTCTTTTTAAGACTGTTAGATGCCAGCATGATTCCTTCAAGCTCTTTAAGGTTATGATGGAAAGTGATATCAAAGGACCTAAATTCAAATCCCTTCTCTACCATTGATTGTTGCCTTAACTTTGGAGAAGTCCCTTAATTTCCCTGGGCTTCAATTTATACATCAAAAGAATAAAGAAGTTGCTTCTAAAATCCCTTCCAGCTTTTAATCAATGATCTTAGGATTCCTGGTGGAGTGTGAGCACCTCCATTGACTAGAGATCCTCTCAAACCACCAATACAATGAAAGCGTTTTCTTCCTCCCACAAATTTTCAGCACATATTGTCAAAATTGTTCCTTTAATTGTACTGTAACACTCTATTTAGTTCTATACTTGTTTCTCTATATGTCAAAGTATTTCTATTTGATTGCAAACTTTTTGAGAATTGGGAATAAGTAATTAGCCATTCTTGTATATCCTGGACCTAGCAGAGTACATTGTCCATAACAGATAATAATAAATATCTGTTCTTGTTAGACTCTCAGAAGGCCTTATTGAAGTTTGCCTTTCTGAATCCCAGAACTCTGGTGCAATTGAGGTTAGAATCAAACTTTTCATTCCGAGGAGTAAGGATAGGCTCTCTCCTCGCTACAGGTTTCATTGCTGTACTTTTCCTGTTATCAGTCCTAGAAAGAAGAAAGTCCTCTTTGAATTCAAATCATGTAGCAATTGGTGTCTTTTTTTCTCATTTCTTTCTAATACTATGTCCATCCTTGTCCTCCCCCCATCTCATATTGCTGATTTTCCCTAATTCCCTCAGGTTGCCTGTCATTGCAGTGATGGATAATCCCTCCTTGTTTCTGCACTGAAGCTGTCCTCTTCAAGACTATTTTGGTACATGGAGATTTAATATTTATGTGACTTCTGGCTGTATCTTCATTTATTCCTTTCTGTTCTCAAAATGACTCAGTTGATCTAGGCCCAAAATTGCCCCTTGTGTCATGATATAACAGCTAAATGGTTTAAAAAACTAAACAAAACACCAAACCTATAAATAACAGAATGAATATTAAGCTCAACTTGCCAACTTTTATTTCCTAGATGAAGAAATTAAGGTTCAGAAAGTTGAAGACTCACCAAAGGCACATATCTAGTCATAATCAGAAACAGAAGTTAGAAGCCTAGTCATATGACTCAGAAGTCAGTATTCACACAACTATTTTGTCATCAATAATAATTAATATTGATATAGTATTTTTTCAGTTTATAGATAATTCTATGTATTCTATATATATTCAATTCCACAAGTAAATACATATTAATTACCAAAAATATATTTGTTACATAATGCTTGATCCTGGTGATACAAAAAAGAAACAACTCCTGATCTCAAGGAGCTTACATTCTATGAAGAGGAAACAATATGCAAATACAAAATATTTGCAAAGTAACTTCTATAGGAAAGACTATAGCAACTGAGAGATGGAAGAGGAGACTTGTTCTAGACAGTGGGGGTCAACATGTGAAAAGACACAAAGATAGGAAATGGAGTGCTATGTATAGGGAACAGAAGGCAGGCCAATTCAATTGGAATCTGGAGTCAATGAGGGAGATATAAGCTTAGAAAGTAGTCTGGAGGAGACTGTGAAGGGCACAAAAAAAAGCCAAAAAGAGAAACTTGTATTTTAAATTGAAGAGAAACCATAGATCTATCATTTAGTGTGATCATCTTTGGCTGAATGTGGTCACATGTGTCTGCATCCTTTGTTACTGGAGAGAATGGGGTTGTTTGGTGGATTGTTGGAACTTGGCAGTTCTGAGTTGGGTTAAATCAAATGGGTATCCTCATGAAGTCCAGCACAATAAGGTGACCTTCCCATGAATGCAGACCACCTGGCTTCTTTAAGAAAAGGCAAATTGGACCATGTTGGAGATAGAACAAGCAAACATTCCTGTGTCAATCAATAGCAGAATCAGTTTCATGAGGGAACAATGAACTTCCAGCTTGAGAAAGATAGAGAAATCTAGTTTTAAAACAAAGAAAAGAAAAGAATAATAATTTGGCAGCTATATAGATGGGTATATTGGGAAAGAGAGATACTTGGAGACAGGAAGAATAATTAGAAAACTATTGTAATAGTATGGACAAAAGATACTAAGAACTTGAACTAGAGTCATTGTTGAGTGAGTAGAAGGAAGGTGACTGAAGCAAAAATGGAGAGAGCTTAATGGTTTATTAATTTTGAGGAATGAGGGAGAGAAGAGTCAAGGATATTTCCAAGGTACTAAATCTGCACAAGTAGAAAGAAAGCTGCTTCCTCAATTGAAATAGAGAACTTGGGAAGTATTGAATTTAATCAAAAAGTAAGTTCTGTTTTGAAAATACTGAGTGAAATAAAAGTTATTTTAATGGTTCAGTGTCAACATGTGAGGAAGTCTCTAGTGGAGTGCTCAAGAAATCTATACCAGTGACTTAAAGACATAGATAATAATTTCTTCAAATTTGAAAATAATACAAATCTGAGAAGAGCAATTAATATAGTAGATGATAAAGTCAGGATAAAAAAATCTTAACCAGAGAGAGAATCAGACTAAAATTAATAAGATGTAATTCACAGAGATAAATGTAAAGTCATGTACTTGGGTTAAAATTGACCTTCATAAAACAGTACTTCTCAAAAAAAAAGCTCTGAGGAATACAACAGTAGCAACAAAAAAAAGCAAATATGACCTTGGACTACACTAAGAAGGGAACAGTTTCCAGAAATTGGGAGGTGATAATTCCATGAAGTGCCCAGAACTGAGTACTAAAGACCTATGCTTAGTTCTGGCCATCAAAACTGATATGCCAGAGAATGTCTAGAAGAGGTCAGATTAATATTGCTATCAATGCTGCCTCTTATGGTCTTATCAGCTTCTGTGGGTTTATATACACCAAAACTAAGCAGAAAACTCTCAGAACTTTTATACTGAATGAAATTACAAAGGAACCATGTGTGATAGAACAATTAGGAATTAATAATATGAACTGTGAAATAATTGGGATAAAAAAGAAAATTCAACTCAGGCAAAAAGGTAGACAGGAGTATATTAACATATCTCAGTAGTGAAGCTAATTTGTCTATAAAAGCATCTCAGGGCAGGGATCTGTATATTGGGGAAATGTGAGGATATCAGAGGGAGCCTGAACTTGGGGCATTCTTAAGCTTTTTGATAGTTCCAAGTTAAATGATTTTTGCCAGCATTTGAGCAAGATGTCTGTCACTATTATGGAAGGTCTTTGACCTCTTCTTACAGGTGCTTGCTTAATGACTTTACTGAAACTATTAGGCAGCCTGAACACTATATAGTACATAGCCCGATTACTGACATAGAATCCTTTTGCCTTGGGCTACTGGAAACAGAAAAGACAGATGGTAACCATCTGGTTGTTTAATTGCTCCATGTTCCTTGAAGATGATAAGAAAAAGTAGTAGATTATTGAGGACTATGTATTTTTTATGACTTGTCATTCAGAAGGGGAATTGCACAAAATCTACCCATCCTTTTGTCCAGATTTTATAAGGCCCAGTGATACAGAATTTGAAGAACTCCAGCAGACCAAACAGCAAAGTAGGAAATGATAGGGGTCTATTTAGCTTCCTACATATAACAAATGATTGAATACAAAACAAAATTCCATATCTGCCATTTAAGAACTATATGATCAAGTACAAGTTAATAACCCTTTAGAACTCAGTTACTTCAAATTTTAAAATTTTAAAAAATGACACTTTGTAATACCAGTCTGTGCATCACTAAAATACTCTGAATCCATTCAGAAGGGGCAGTCACCATTCTATTGCTTCCTATGTTACTGACCTCTGCTACTAGTATGCAAAAGACTGAATGTCCTAAAAACAAATACAATTTAAAGATATAAGTAATCGTCACCAAATTCCAGGTTTTCTCCATTGTCTCTATTTTGGAGAAGGAGAGCCAGCAGTCATGCTACTATTCAAATTGCTGACATCCTTATATCAATGTTTTACTTTGCTTTTTTTTTTGCAAAAATAATTCCATCAACTGCAGAGACAAGCAAAATTTGAAAGAAATAGTAGATACCAGTTTTTACTAGTAATCTTGATAGAGAAATGACAGAAATAAGAAAATGTAAGAAAACCTCTAATAAAATAATGTGAGAATCCCAAACTAAAACACCAAAGAAAATTTGGCTAATTATGAGAACACCAAAAGTAGAATAGATTGGCTACAAGTATTCTGAGAGTACAGGAAGTTTTTCCTAAGAAAATTAGGAGACAACAAAAGAAACAACGAATGAAATTAGAATCTTACCTGATGAACTCAAAAGGAGAATAAAAGTTGGAATAAAAGCTAGAAAATCTTAAAAAGGAAAGCATTCTAAAAATAGAATGAAGTAAATAGAGTTAAAAAACTAACAATGAAAAATGATCAGTCAAAATTCTACAAAATGGAAGAATGCATGTATACTATCAAACCATGTACTGACTTATATAAGAGGACAAGAAGATATATCAATAATTGAGTCATTAAGATAAAACAAACAGACAAAAATTTAGAAATAATACTTCAAGAGACTATATAAGAAAACCTCCCAGGACAATTAGACCCAGGTGGCAAAGAAATAGAAAGTATCCATAGATTGTCTCCTGAAAAGAAAATATCAAAAATTTTATAATTTATAAACGTTACTGAGAAACTTTCCAGATCAAAGAATACTGACAGTAGCTAGAAAGTGACAAATCATATAAAACAGAACATAGTATCACACAGGAATATACAACAAATACTAGAGAGTATATTAAAAGAAAAAAAAGGGACATTTAGAAACAATTTATCTTTTAAAAATTGAGTTTAATCCTACAGAACAATGGATGAGGAAATGAGAACAGTCTCATTTTTTTAGGAACTGAGTAAATGAAAGTTTTAAAATTATTATATAAATATACAAACAAAAAGAAAGGAATTAGATGCAAAAGAGATTGAGAAAAAAAGGATTAAGAGAGAGAGTAGATAGAAAGAAGTCATATGGGTAGAAGACTAAATATTTTCTCTAATCTTCACTACCTTTTAAAGCAATTACAGTTGTCTCCACAGATTAAGACTACAAGAATATGAATGAAGTAGGAACTTGGAGAATTACCATATTTCCCCATGTATAAGAAGCAACTTAGTTTGGGGGGCCCCAAAATTTGAAAAAAAATGTATTGCATAAAGTTATTGAACTCAAGTTTTATTCATCATGAAATTCAAGGACCTTCTCCTCATAACTTTCAGGCATCTTTTGTGCAAGTCTGCTGTGTGTACACATGTTTAGTCCATTCTGTTTCATGAACCTGAAACACCAAGTGTGTCCTCCATTGAAATCAATCACTTCTTTTTTATCAGCACTTCTTCTTGCCTCCTGTTGAATCATCTTTGTGGACACAGGAATTCCAATTGCCCTTTGCTCTTCCATATGTATCTTCAATTCCCTCTCTAAATCAGGTGATTTTGCTGAATTGACACTCATGGTCTTCTTCTGTTGTGGCATTTTTGGTAGGGTTTCTTCCTCCCATGGCCAGTCTTGGATTGTTTTCTCAGTTGGAGGAGGGTCAAACTGATATTTAGCAGCACCATTCACTTTTACAAACTGGATCACCTTTAACTTGGATTCAGCAATGGAAGAAAATCTTGAGCCACATCTGGCTCATTACATAACAAAACATAACCTAATATACCAGTAACAAATGCAAAACAATGAGAGCAAGGACAAACCCGAAAGTGGGAAATGCAAGTAAAAAAATTTACAACTGCTGTATAAGTTGCTCTCAGTTTTTAGACCACAAAGTTTTCAAAAAAGGTGCATTTTATATATGAGGAAATATGGTAATAGCAAGGATAGTCAGTTTCTAATCCTTAATATGTTTAGTCAGTCCACATTCCTCTACTGTTCCATGCGCTAGCAAAAACAAAGCATGCACCACAGATTTCTGCTCTGGGAGCCACTGAGCAATTCCCTTGCAGGTGCTTCAGAGTTTGAAGCCTTAAATGAGTAGGCACTTGGCGCTTAAAGAAGCCACTATATTTGCCAGAGTGTGATACCATCATAAAAAGCATTAGGAGAAAATTCAAAGTTCCTGGAGGACAACTGACATATGGAAAGGCTGCAGGTATGGACCTAGAGGAAAATTTCATTGCAAATGTGAAAAGTAATGATAGGTGTATAACCTATATTAGATTACTTGCTGTCACCAGGAGGGAGAAGGGAATGGAAGGAGAGTGAAAAATGTGGAACTCAAAACTTTACAAAAATGATTGTTGAAAATTACCTTTTACATGTAATTGGAAAATTAAATAATTTTTTTTAAAAAAAAGTAATGATGGGGAGAACAGGAATTAGAAATGAACCTTCCAATTAGGAACACAAAATTTCTACAATAAGGCAATACTTCTATGCTTTCTGTCTTCTATAATTAATTAATATTTCTAAGAGAGAAACATAAAAAAACAATTGACAAAGTCTTCAAGGTTTTTATTAGATTTACAAGGTAATAACATTGAAACAGTTTAGAAAAGATGTAGGATTAAGATATTTTCTTCTATCTTGACAAAATCTCAAATCCCTCCAAAATAAGAATTATGTTCAATAATAAAATTTGTAGCTGTCTTCCTTTATGAAGTTTCAATCTGATAAATTAATAAAACAAAATAGCTATACACTCTATCAAAGCTGCACTGTGAGGAATATAGGGGTGTTAGAGTTCCACAAGAATGTGAAGAGAGAATTGTTAATTTACATTACAAAGACTGGGTTCTACCTATATTATTGCCTATGAGCAGGTACTGAGTTAACACAAAATATTTAGCCTCAATCTGATCAAAAACTGAGATTAGGCCAGGTCTGCCCCTCCTAGTTCTAAATTAACCTAATGTCTTAGACCTCATGTGGTCAAGGTCAATGAGGTAGCTGTTCTTGCTCATTAGAATAATAAGTATACTGAGCAGTATGGGGAAAATGTACAGGGATGAATGTATCAATTGACCCCAGCCAATGATTGGCATGAAGGGGCAGGAACAAAGCCTTTGAAAGTACATATAATATCTACCATTTTGGGTTTAGGGGCCTCTCTCCCACCTTGAGAGAGATGTACTATTTATTAAAATGTCTTATTAAAAAGCCATTTTAATCACTCTGGACTAAGTATTCACAAGCTATTTATAACAGCACAATAGGAAGCATTGATATTTAGTCTGAGGTCCACTCAGAAATTCCCTTGCTACTTCAGTAAATGCCAAGAAACTAATCTCATACTTACCTTGCTCTATACATGGTATCCTCTTCTAAGCAGAAAACTATGTAATGGTTGCACGATGAACAGACATAATGTAACCTATGAATACTTTCAAAACAGAATGTGAGGTTGTCCCTCCAATCAAAAGTCTGAGTTTTAAATTAATCTGAGTTTTGCATTTCAGAGTCTTATTTTATTCCACAGTTTGAACTTTTTTTTTTAGTTTTTTGCAAGGTAATGGGGTTAAGTGGCTTGCCCAAGGCCACACAGCTAGGTAATTATTAAGTGTCTGAGGCCAGATTTGAACTCAAGGACTCCTGACTCCAAGGCCAGTGCTCTATCCACTGCACCACTTAACTGCCCCAAACATTCAATCACAGTTTGAACTTTCAAGTCAAAATTCCATGATAAACTAGTGGGACAGAAAAGTAAGGGAAAGGTCTTCCTTTTTCCAGGACCAAATCCACAAATTAATATTATAAATTCAGAAAATAAGTGATCTACATTATAAAAAAGGTTATTGGTTAAAATTGAAGGTTTAGTGATTTTTCATATGTGTCTTGCATTCATTATGAAAGAAACATATTGATCTGGTTGACTGTTGTGAAAACAAGCATCACCATGAGTTCAACTACTGAATTCCTGCTTGAAGTTTAGCCCCTTTAGAATAACCATGTAAATATTTTTTATAGATTGATATTTAATTTCTTTTTACAAACTGATTACTCTTAGATTTCATCTTTTTAATACTGGATGTGAAATTAATGGGTAATAATTCTCCTACTAGTGGATCTTGCTCCTGAATAATGCCAGATTAGAGATATTTTTTCACTTAATAAATTGTGAAGGAATCTGATACAGTAGTTATGTTACTGTTATGTATGGAATGTTTTATTTTTGGCAGTTATAGTGCTTTGATTTTAAGAAAATAAGCTTGAATGAATGCTAAAAAAAATTCCCTTACTACTACTACTACTACTACTACTACTACTACT
Organism: Macrotis lagotis; assembly: GCF_037893015.1. Classification (NCBI taxonomy): domain Eukaryota; kingdom Metazoa; phylum Chordata; class Mammalia; order Peramelemorphia; family Peramelidae; genus Macrotis; species Macrotis lagotis. The sequence goes on along the minus strand of NC_133659.1, from coordinate 232,026,113 downwards.
ACTACTACTAATTTTTACTAGCACACTCACAGCCTCTGCCTTCATCACTTCATCCCAAGATGCATAGACACAATTTAATGATCATTGTTCTCGCAGGAGAACATAACTTAAAAGAGCTAAACAACATTAACCAAGATAAATAATAACAAAAACTGCCCCAAACTTCTGAACATAGAAAACAAAGTGCCACAAAAAAGAATCAATAGATCAACTCCAAAACCTGTTAGGTTTAATAACTAAAGAATAAATTCTGCCACAGACCAGAGGATAGCCCTTTAAATACAAAGGAAGGGAAATTTTAACAAAACAAGACTTCACCCAACAGAATCCACAATAATGTGGAATAATGTGTTCCAAAGAGAAATGGAGCCCAAGGCTCAGTCAAAAATAACATTCATTGTAAAGGGGCCTAATAATTCATTAAAAAAAAAAGAATGGGTATTAAGTAAAGAAGGCATGTGAAATGTTCTTAAAGGCAAAAAAAGAAAAACAAATGAAAAAAATAGATACGAGCAGATTATTTGCTTTGAGAAAACTTCAGATAAGAGAAATACAAAAAATGTAAAGAAATACAGCAGCCAAGGGAGGTACAAGTTACAAAATAAATTATCAAAGGAGAAAAAAACCCCAGAAAGTCTCCTCTAGGTTTAAACAATAGCAACCACAAAACAACAGAGGAAACCTTGAGAGATTTCTTTCCAAAAGAGTGAAAGGAAAACTGAAATAGAAGTGATAGTGTAGCAAAAGGTCAGAAATAGCATGGCCTAAAACCAATAATATTCCTCAATAAGTGAATCTAGTATATGCATACATGAGTGTGTGTGTGTGTGTGTGTGAGAGAGAGAGAGAGAGAGAGAGAGAGAGAGAGAGAGTCTTTATACTTAGTAGGGAAGAAGGGGTATGTGTGATATATACCATTTAAGTAAAAGTAAATAAGAAAGGGAAAATAACTCCTATAAGTCCTCAGAAAGAAGAGCTACAGGACAGGAGATAAAGTGGCAAAGAGAGAGTTTTAAAGAATAGCAAAGAAAGGTAGAAAAATCAGTTCACTTGAGAAAAGGAACCCTGTTAAATGAACACTCCATAGCAGAGAAGCAAATTCTGTAATGGAAGGTTGGGACACTACAAAGTATAATCTCCATGAATTTGGTGCTTAGAGAATGCTGTACATCTACAGACAGTACCTTGGCTCAGAAAAATAAAAGAATCAGAGTACTTGGGGCAATTGACATTGATAAGGTGGGGAGAACAAGTACAGAGAGAGGAAATTCACTGGCAAATGAGAAATGGGAAAGGCAAAGAACCACATGATGAGCAACACATGACAATTACTAGCATAGTGTAATAATTCTGTCTCCTCAAGAAATTCACACTCAAGAGTCAAGCACAAAAGAAATAAAGGGAATGAGTCAAAAACTATCAGTCAATAATGTGGAAACTCTTTAGAGTAGGGATCACAAAATAAGTTGCTTGGAAACATTAATTCCATGATGGCCATGAGATTAAAAATTGATAAATATTCTAAGAATAAAGTCTAGGACAGACAGAAAAGGAAGAAAATTAATGAAAAAGAATAAGAGAAATATTTTTAAATTGCAGAAAATGGAATTTTTGGTGTAGTTTATAGGGAAAAATCTTAAGAAAGGACATAATTTTAAGGGGAGTCAAGGAAGAAGGATTTTACTTATCTACTTAACTAAAAGAAAAAAGGGAAGAATTAGCTAAGTAGCTAAAAGTAAGAAAGAAAAAGAGATTAAATACTCAAGTAAACTTCTAAAGACAAGGAAAATGAAGGACAAATGAGAAGAGATGTTTTAAGGTTCAAAGAGAAGCAATGGAAATAGATTACCTCAAGTTAGATTAAGCAAAAATAACTGAAGGGATAAAATATAGTCATCAAAGGAAAGAGGAACAAAAAAATGACAACAAAGATCTTAATTCAGAAAAAAACAAAAAAGAGAAAAATATAAATCTAACTCTTAGTTTTAACACTATACTAATTAAACCAATAATCAGTAAACATTTATTAAATTCCTGCTATGTGCACTGTTTAACAAAGTAATGTTTTACAAAAATCAGTAGGGAAATAAAAGATCTAGAATATTAAGTAAAATAGTGAAAAGAGATATAGAAAAAAGGATAATAGCACTTCTAAATCCCAAATTATAATATAAAGAAACAGTCATCAAAATCATTTGATGTTACTGAAAAAATGGAATAGATCAAAAGACAAGGAAGCAAATCAAAAGTGATTAAATTCAATTCAATTCATAAACCAGTAAATATTAGTTACTTAAAATTAGCTATGTGATTAAAAAATCCTGCTGAGACAACTGCAAAGTTTTCTAGTAGAAATTAAACATAATTCACTATATTCTATGATAAATACAAAAGGGATAAATAAACTATAATATTAAATAACATTCCCTTAAAATTAAGAGAAAATCAGATTACGGTTCTTTCATAGCTTTGGGTAAGTAATATATCTTAACCAAATAAAAGATAGAGATAAATACAAAAATAATATAGATAACTGATTACAACACAATGGAAAGTGCCCATCTTAAAAAAAATCAATCAACGCATCAGGAATAGGAAAGTGTTTGAATGGGGGAAAATCATTGTATCAATTTTTTTCTGATAAATTTTGGGTATTTAAGGTAAAAAGACAACTAAAAGCTATTGACCAATAGATAAGTGGCTAAAGAATATAAACAAATAGCTCTCCAAAACTTAAAAAGCTATTAACAATCTCATAAAAGAATACTCCCATAAGCAAGAAGTATAGATCGGGGGGAAACAAAGATGCCTGTTATCACCATTATTATTCAATATAGTATTAGAAATAAGAGAAGAAAAAAATTAAAGGAATTAGAATTGGTATTGAAGAAATAAAACTCTTGCTCTGTGCAGCTCACAATATACCTAGAAAACCATCTAAATGGTCAAAGTACATGAACAGTTTTCAAAAGAAGAAATTAAAGCCATATATAATCATACGAAAAAATTCTCCAAATCATTATTGATTAGAGAAATGCAAATTAAAGCAACAAACTAAAACATCTCACACATATTAGATTAGCCAAGATGAGAAAATGACTCATCTTGGAAAGGGACATTGATGCATTGCTGGTGGAATTGTGAATGGATCCAACCTTTCTGGAGAGTGGTTTGGAACTTTACCCAAAGAGCAATAAAACTTTTTATACCCTTTGACCCAGCAATTACAATTCTAGGTCTATATAAAGAAGAAATTATAAAAAGTGGGGAAAGTCCTACATGTTCCAAAATATTCATAGCAGCTCTATTTGTAATGGCAAAGAATTAGAAATTGAGGAATTGGGGAATGGCTAAACAAGTTATGGTACATGAATACTATGAAATTCTATTGTTCTATAAGAAGCCATAAAAAGTCAGGCTCTAGAGAAGTATGGAATGACTTACATGATCGATGCTAAGTGAAAAGAGGAGAACAAAGAGAACAATGTACAGGTCAAGAACAACAGTGTAAGATGAACAGCAGTCGTGCAAGCAGTTTCTCCCAGCAGTCCAGAGAGGGAAACAGGGATGCCTGTTAGAGAATGTTGTACCTCCACAGACAAGATCTTGGCAACTGTATTTGACTGGTTATGGACTACATTATCCCCAAGCGGAGGAAGAAAAACAAAACAAAACAAAATACACAGGAAAAAAAACCTTTCAAAGCTAATGAACACTTTATAAAAATTATATCCTATATATCACTTTCCCTTAATCCTAATTCCTTAGGTAAAATTTACTAATTTGTAAACATGTTTAACAAAATATGTATATAAAATGCTAACCTGACTACTCCCTACTGGGGGTAGAGGGGTGGGAAGGTAGGGTGAAGGGAAACTTTGTAACTTGGAAATATGCATGTGCATAAGGATGAAGATAAATTAATTTAAAAAAAGAAAATCATAAAAAACTACTGGGAAACAATTAGAAACTTTAGCAAAGTCACAGGATATAAAATAAACCCACGTAAATCCTCACCATTTTCTCTATAATACTAATAAGATAAGGTAGCAAGAGATAGAATGAGAAATTCCATTTAAATTAAATTCAGAAAATATAAAATTCTTGCCACAGCAGACTCAGAAGCTCTCTTTTTCACATAAATAAAATCAGATCTAAACAACTGCCCAAATATCAACTGCTCACAATGAGGCCGAGCTAATATAATAAAAATGACAATTATACTAAAAGAAAATTATTTATTTAGTGCCATACCAATCAAAATTAAAAAAATACTTTAGTGAGCTAGAAAAAAATAGTAACCAAATTCATATGGAGGAGCAAAAGGTCAAGAATATCAAAGGAATCAATGAAAAAAATGAAAAGGAAGGTGACCTAGGCCATACCAGATCAAAAATTATAAAGCATCGATCATCAAAATTGTACAGTACTGGCTAAGAAATGGAATGGTGGATCAATGAAATACATTAGGTACAAAAGAGAGAGCAGTAAATGATTATAGTAATTTACTGTTTGATAAACCCAAAGATTCCAGCTTGTGTATAAGAAATCATTCTTCAATAAAAACTGTTGGGAAAACTGAAAGATACTATGGTAGAAACAGGCATAGACCAACATGTCCCACCCTATTCCACGATAAGATCAAAATGGGTCCAGGATTTAGACATAAAAGATAATATTATAAATCAACTAGGAGAAAAGGGATAATTTATCTGTCAGATCTATGGAAAGGGAAAAAGATAGAACATTATACAAAACAAACTTGATAGTTTTGATTACATTAAATTTAAAAGTTTTTGCACAAACAAAACCACTGAAACCAAGATTAAAAGAAATGTAGTAAACTGGGAAACATTTTTTTACAACTAGTGTTTCTGACAAAGGATTCATTTTTAAAATAAAGAGAGAGCTGAATCAAATTTATAAAAAAAAAGCCATTCCTCAATTGAAAAATGGTCAAAGGATATGGAAAGGTGATTTTCAGACAAAGAAATCAAAGCTATCCATAGTCACATGAAAAATTGCTCTAAATTATTATTGATTAGAGAAATACAAATTAAAGCATCTTGAAGTACCACTTCAATCCTCTCAGATTGGTCAATATGACTAGAAAAGATAATAATAAATGTTGGAAGGGCTATAGGAAAACTGGGACACTGATACATTGGTGGTAGTGTTGTAAACTGATCCAACCTTTCTGGAGAAGAATTTGAAGTTTGAAATTTGAAATTATGCCCAATTATGACCCTTTGATCCAGTAATACAACTACTGGGTCTGTATCCTGAAGGGATCATGACAAAAAGGACATATACAAAAAATATTCATAGCATCTCTTTTCCAAGTGTCAAAGAACTGGAAATTAAGGGAATGTCCATCAACTTGAGAATGTGAAATATGTATGTAATGGAGCACTGTTCCGTAAGAAAACATGAGGGACAGAATTTCAGAAAAGCCTGGAAAGACTTGCACAGATTGATACTGAGAGCAATGAGCAGAACCAGAAGAACATTAAACACACTAACAACAATTATGGAATGATTATAAACTATGATGGACTTGTTCATTTAAGTAGTACAATAATCACAGACAAATTTTAGGGACCTATGATGGAAAATACCATCTGAATCCAGAGAAGGATATATGGTGTTTAAATGGAGACCAAAGCTTATTATCTTTAATTTTTAAAAGTCATCTCATGTATTATGTATTATGCAATTCACTAATATTTTCTTTCTTCCTTTTGGATCTGATTCTTCCCTCACAACACATTCAATTTCAATCTCTTTTTAGCATGGTTACAAATGTAAATTCTATAACACATTGCTTTCTGTCAGGGGCATGAGGGAGGGAAGGGGGAGAGAGAGAAAACCTGTAAAACTCAAAGCCTTGCCAAAAAATTTATTGGTTAAAATCTATCATTGTATGCAGTTGGAAAAATAAACAAAATATTTATTAAAAAAGAATACTCCCAATCACTAATATAAATAGAAATGCAAACAGAAAACTATAAAAGATAACAAAAGACCATAGTATTCAATGTTGGAGGGATTGTGTTAAGGTTGGAATTTTAATTTTGGTAAAGTAGTAATTGATTAAAAAAAGTTCTGTTGTACAACAAAATGTGATGTATATCAATGCAAGCAAACATTACTGTGCAACAAAATACAAAAAAAAAACCTTGGAAAGATTTACATGATCTAATGGAGTGTAGAAGCCAATGGCAAGGAAAAGTATATACCATGACTAAAGCACAAATAAAACAAATGCAAAATTATCAAAAGTGAATATTTAAAAAAATAACAAAGTACCACTTGAAAAAGAGATATAAGTAGAAAACTATATCCTATTCCTTTACATAAATGAGATGTCCATAGGTATGGAACATGCCATATATTTTCACCTTTTTTTTGATGTTTAGTATGTTTTTCTGATTTTTTTCCCCTTCTTCCTTACATTACTTTGTTCTTTAAAAATATTTGTTTATTCATGGAATCCCTATTTGTAGTGGCAAAGAATTAAAAATTGAGTGAATGTCCATCAGTTGGGGAATGGCTGGACAAATTGTGGTAAATGTACATTATGTAACACTATTGTTCTATTAGAAACCAGGAGGGATGGGAATTCAGGGAAAACTGGAAGGATTTGCAAGAACTGATGTTAAGTGAGATGAGCAAAACCAAAAGAACATTGTACACCCTAACAGCAACACGGGGGTCATAATCAATGTTGATGGACTTGCTCATTCTATCAGTGCAACAATCATGCACAATTTTGGGGTGGCTGTGATGGACAATGCCATCTGTATGCAGAGAAAGAATTGTGGAGTTAAAACAAATACCAGATTATTACCTTTAATTAAAAAAACCATTATCTTATTATGTAATTTTTCTGTCTCTTATACTTTATTTTTTTCCCTTAAGTATATGATTTTGCATCACTTAGATCAGTATGTAACATAGAAACAAATTAAAGACTAACAGACTGCCTTCTATGGGGGGTGGGGGAGGGAAGTGAGATTGGGGGGGAATTGCAAAATTCAAAATAAATAGAAAAATTAAAAAAAGAAAAAATATTATTGTTATATAGACTGCTCTCTATGAGGTGAAAGATGAGAGACATAGGAAGGAATTTTGGTAAACTAATGGATCTCAGTGATACATAACTTCTTTCCTCAGCTCAGCAGTGGCTTACTGAACCATCAATGTAAAATGAAGTTTATATTTTCAAAAGATAATTATTTATTTTTCTTTTATAATAGTATTTTTGGATGATAGTGGGAAGTAAAATTATGATAGAAAAACAGAACATTGAATATTTTTTAAAAGTCGAAACAATAAAAACAAAACAGGAGAAAATAAAGGCAAAGGATGAGGACAGATGATGTGATATTTCAGAAATACAAACAAAATAGAAATGCACATGGAAAATTATAAAAGATAACAAAAGATCATTACAGTCAATTTTTGAGGGATTGAAGAGATTTGGAGGGATTTGAAATTCCATGATCCTATTGATTCAACAAGCGATCTTTACCTAGCATTATAGAAGATCCCTATGACTTTATGAAACTACATAAAGCTGCATTTAATAATATACATCTGTATTATACATACACACACATACATACACATACATATATAACATGTTTATTTTAAATAAATTCTCTAAACTTGCAAGAGTCTTCCCTCTTGTGGCTAAAGTTTAGTTATTCAGCTTGATAATAGTTAACTCATAGTGTAGCAGGTGTTCCACTTGGGTAAAATACCAGAGTCAATGGAAAATCAGGCAGAATCAGTCGAATCTTAGAAGTGAAAAAGTGGACATCTATTTATGATTCTTAATGAATAGGAGGTTCTCCATGAAGTCTTTGGGGGTCAAGAACTTAACATTTATATGCATATATACACCACACACACACACACACACACACACACACACACACACACACCTTTCCAAAAGAGTCAAAAAAACTACTTTTCTTAATCAAAGAAATGGGAAAATATCAATAAGAAGCCAGTAAAATGACAGCAGAATGTAAAGATGACAGTTTTTACTGATACCAAATAAAATCCTAGAAAAGCAATTTTTTTAAAGATGAACTGTGAGCAACTGATATGAATATTATATGACATACTAGGTAGTACAGTGGATATACTGGTCTTTGAGTCAGGAGAACAGAAGTTCAAATCCATCCAAAGACACTTGACTCTTACTAGCTGTATGACCTTGGGCAACTAACTTAACCCTGATGACCTCGCATCAAGGGTCATTTCTAGTTGTCCTGATTCCTATCTGTCAACTAGACCCAGATGTCTCTGGAAGAGAAAGTGAGGCTTGTGATTTAGCACAACATGCCCCTCACTCAAATCTAATTAATGCAATTATCATGGCATCCCCTCCCTGATGTTGTGGTCTTCTTTGAAAAGGACACATTAATTTAATATTTTTGACAGGATTACAGTGTAAATATCTCATTAAAATAAATTGTTCATTTTAAGCTTAGAAGCCATATAATGGTTAGTTCAAGGCCATTTGGCTGAATCTTTTGTCATGTGAGGAAATTTAGTTTAGATAAAAAGTTAAGAGTACAATGACAATTGTTCCAAGGTTCCAGTTAGAAAAAATAACATTGAAAGCTAGAACAATAAAGAAAACTGTTGAACAGAATGCTATTATTAACAAGTAAGTTATAAAATAGAGGCAATAAAAAAAGATGTTTAGATGATGTCCAGTGCAGAGTACAATAAACAGACTCACTTTAAAATGATGTGGTTATCCACATGCACCTGCTTTCAGATGACATCACACTGATTATAACAAGCTCCAAAACATTGCAGAGACTCCTAAATTTAGTCCATAATTACTTACAGGAATTTTGTCTATCTATGCAAGAATAGTTAAATGAATGAAGAGTGCCTATTGTCTAGAATATAAGCAGTGGAGTGGTCAGTCCATGCAGGTGATCTGTGATAGGATATCAATTTTCTGACACAGTTTCCTTTATCTTGACATAGCTTCCTCCCCCACAACCTTCCTCCTAATTTCCTTTGGCCATCAGCTTCCTTAGTGATGCTCCTCCTCCTGACTGGCCTCAGATTTTTGGATGAGAGGTAATTAAAAAACCCAAGTCATATAGACTCTGTGACACTCAACTTAGTGGGTGTTCAAGTCCACATGAGTCACTCTACCCTGTTGGCCCACTAGGAGAGTTTCTATATGGAGATGAGGGGGGCATAGCTACAGAAATGCTAGTATATCTTTGTTGCAAATATTCTCCGTATTAGAGCAAAGTAAATTTTTTCCTTTGCTCAATGTTTAGTGCTTTTCAAATGTGTAATTTTGTCCCAACATTCAACCTGTTCTGAGAGGGTACAGGCTTTAGAATCATGCCTACAATATGGTCCATATACTTTGAATTGGCACTGAAGATGAATAATGAAATGAGTACGTGTTTCATCAGAAGAAAGAGACCTTTAGAAAATCTTGCAATTCTTTCAATTACCTTCAGCTTCCCACTGAAAAATTTCTTTGATGATACTAAATGGCTGCCAACAAATACCATGATCTTTTATGAATAAAAGTTGTGGGACACCCAAAGGGAATTGGATAAGTATATGCTGTTTATAGATACACTGTGCATTGCACCAACAAAGAACTGTGTGCCAAAAACCATGATAAAAGATATTATCCAAGAGACTTACAAATCAAAGAGGTGACTAGTCAATCACATGGCAAAAGCAAGGAATTAAGATAAACAACCTATGCAGAGATTTATAAATCAAAGAGGTGACTAGTCAATCACATGGCAAAAGCAAGGAATTAAGATAAACAACCTATGCGCTAAAATTGAATCCATGTAATATTAAGAGATATTGTCTCTCAGAATCCCCCACCTTGAAAGATTTATTTACAGGTCAGTAATAAATTATGTAGGATGAGAAGGTAAGGGCAAGTTGTAATCTGCATCATTAACAGGAATGCCCATGTAAATGAGATAAAATACCTCTAAAACATAAACAAACAAACAATATTTGGAAAATGAACTTCATTATACTCTGTCCTAGCCAGCCAGACCACATTTGATGTTTTGTGATCAGTTGCAGACAGCATATATCTAAATAATAGTGATAACAATAATAGTATCTCATATAATTAAGGCTTACAAAGCACTTTCCTATGAGGATAGTTAACTCCTTGTAGGGGATCTGTTCTGCATAAGGGCAAATGGAAAATCAGGCAGAACTGGTGTCCATATAGAATCATGGGAGTGATGGACTAGAAATCTATTTATTATAATGAACAATGGATTAATGACTTTTTTGGTGTCTTTGGTTAGGGGAGCATATCCTATCAATATTTATATATCTTTCCAAAAGAGTAAACAGAACTAGAATTCATTATTTCAATGAGAGGAATAGAAAAAATTAAAAAAGAACCATGAAAATGTGAGTAGAATGGAAAGATGACTAATTTAGGTAATAATTGGTAATACTGCCATTTAATCCCCATTTTATAGAGGAAGAAATTGAAGTTAACCTAGATTAAGTCATCTGGTATGCAGGTTAACACTACTGTATAATATGAGTCGGGGTTGAAATTCAGAATTCTCATGACAACAAGAACAATATGCTTTTCAAGATATAACTCTGCCCAGATTGAGATGGTCAAGAATCTAGAAACCTATGGTAAGATGTTACTGTTGACAACAGGGATTATTCCCTAATTCAATTTTTTAAATGGGTGGAAAAGTTAAGCCTTGTTCCATAAGAACAGGGACCAGAATGAGGATACTCTAATTCCTCAATTCATGGGTGTCATTCAAGTTTATCCCCTCAGGGGCACTAAGAAATTAACACCAATGAGAGTGGACTGTAATATGTGTGCTAGATACCTGGTTGGTCACTAGACTGATAAAAGTTTTTATTTAAGCCTTTCAAAGTTGTCTTTTCCTTAACATTTTTTGTTATCTTTGTATAAACTGTTTTCCTACTACTATTTGCTCTCCATCAATGTGTACAAGTCTTCCTAAGTTTCTCTTTCTTCCATTTCTTACAGGGTAATAATATTCCATTACATTCACACATCATTTTACAATTGATAGATTTACCTTCACTTTTCAATTCTTGTCACCACAAAAAGAGGTGTTAAAAATAAATTTGTATGTCCAGGACACATGTTTTGATATCTTACAATTATATATTCCTTTAATATTATACACCTAAAGTTCTGGTAGTAGTATCTTTAGATAAGGTTTTTCTTAAATATGTTCATATCATTTTCTAAAAGCTTCATTTCTGAAATATATAGAGAATGGACTCAAATTTATAAGAACACAAATCATGGGGGGGTGGAACCAATATGGTGTCATGGGTCAAGAATTCCCATAAACTCAGCCCCCCAAAATACTCCAAAAGCTGTCAAATTATGACTAGCAAAAATTTAGAAGAGCAGAACACACAGAAAGACTAAGCAATACAATTTCCCAGTCCAAGTAAATCTAGAGGATCCATGGGAAAGGTCTATTTCACCAGACTGAGGGTTGGAAAGAGCAGCAGCATAGCCTGGCCAGAGTGCAGCCTGGGTGAGTTCATTCTGGTCAGAGCAAACCAGCTCTAGCCTTCCAGGAACAGCCTGTGGGTTCCTGAGTCCCTGGGGGCACCTGGGTCCATGGCAGAGGGGGTGGTTTCCAGACCTCTTGTCCCAGAGATCACTGGGGAGGGTTTGTGGAAGGGGTAAGAGAACTCTGCTTCACCAGATTGGGCATGGAGCCCTTCCTGGCCAATGCTGGCCTCAGAGCAGTCCTGTGGTGGGAACCTGTGGAGCCACCCAGTGCTTCCAGAGCATTCAATTTACAGACAGTAAGGGGATGGGGAAAGATTGTAGAGGTTTCTCTGCCATCCCTGGGGCAGGACTCTGCTGTTTCCCCAAATTTGGATCCAGGTCACATTCTGGGGCTCCTATTACCAAAGAGGAACAGGGACTCTCCTCACAGCTCCAGCAGAGGGGAGGGCTTCTAGTCATTCTTAGACCAGAACACAAGCCAGTAGAGTAGTCAGAGCCTCTCATAAGATTTTAGAGGAATTAAGGTCCCTATGGGGTGTCCCAAAAACTCTCCAAAGCCTTGGAAATGTGGTAAATCAGTCATAGGCTGAGGAACAACAGAAAAAGAAGACGCTCACATAGAAAATTACTTTGGTCCCATGGAGGACCAAATTAGACACTCAGAAGATGACATAATTGGAGCTTCTGAATCCTAAGCCTCTAAGAGGTATAAGAAATGGCCTCATGCTGTAGAAGAACTCAAAAAAGGAATCTGAAAAGCAATTAAGGGTGGTAGAGGAAAAATTGGGAAAAGAAATGAGAGCAATGCAGGTAAATCACAAAAACCAAGTCACTACCTTGGTGAAAGAAATACAAAAAATACTGATAAAACAACATGTTAAAACCAGTTTACACCAAAAAAGCAACCCCAAAAGGCAAATGAGGAGAAGAATGCCTTAAAAAAGCAGAACTGGCCAGCTGGAAAAAGGAGATAAAAAGGCTCTCTGAAGAAAATAACTCCTTTAAATGTAGAATAGAGCTAAAGAAAGCTGATGACTTTGTGAGAAATCAAGAAACAAATAACAATACCATAAGAATGGAAAATTGGAAGAAAACATGAAATATCTCATTGGAAAAACAAATGACCTAGAAAACATATCCAGAAGAGATAATTTAAAAATTATTGGGTTACCTGAAAATCATGACCAGGAAAAAAGCCTAGGTTTCATTTTTCAAGAAATAATACAGAAAAACTGCCCTGAGATCCTAGAAGCAGAAGATAAAATAGAAATTGAAAGAATCTACTGATTCTTTGAAATGGAAAGAATCCACTCCTGAAAGAGATAGCAAAAGAAAAACTCCTAGTATTATAGCCAAATTCCCAAACTCCCAAGTCAAAGAGAAAATACTACAAGCTAGCAGAAAGGAACAATTCAACTACCATTGTGCTACATTCAGGATTACACAGGGTCTGGCAGTGTCTACATTAAGGGCTAGTAGGGCTTGGAATATGGTATTCTCGAAGGCAAAAGAGCTTGGATTACAACTGAGACTCAGTTGTAATCCAGTAAAACTGAACTCTTCATTCAGGTGAAAATTTGAATTTTCAATGAAAAAGGAGACTTTCAGACTTGTCTGTTGAAATGATCAGGGATGAATAGAAAGTTTGATCTCCAGGTATAGAGCTCAAGAGAACCATAGAGAGGGTGGACAAGAAAGACTAATTATGAGACTACACATGAGAAACACATGAGAATAAGATACTGAGAATTCATATGAACCTTCTCATTAGTAAGAGCAGTAAGAAGAAGCATATATAGCCAAGGCACAAGAGAGAGTTGAATATAATGGTATAATATGGTATAAAAATGGAGTCAATGGATGATAAAGAAAAGTACTGGGAGGAAGGGAAAGGAGAGGTAGACTGGGCTAAGATATTTCACATAAACGAGTCAGGAGAAAGTTTTTGCAATGGAATGGAAGTGGGGGGGAGGCAGTGGGGAGTGGATGAGCCTCATTCTCATCAGAAATGTCTCAGAGAGGAAAGAACATACACACCCAATAGGGTATAGAAAACTATCTAACCCCAGGGGGAAAAATGAGAGGAAAGGGATAGGATAAGGGGGATGGGGGAGGGGAGGTGATAAAAGAGAGGGAAGATCATGGGAGAGGGTAATCAAGCACATGTCTGAGCAGGCACAGGATGAAAGGAGGGAGAGAATAGAATAAATGGGAATGGGAAGGATAGAATGGAGGGAAATACAACTAGTAATAATGACTGTGGGAAAAGATATTGAAGTTGGATTTATGATAATGAAGGCAACTCATCTCAGAGACATAAAAGATGGAATCTGAACACAGACTGAAGTACGCTTTTTTTCTCTCACTTCGTTTCTCTTGAGTTTTCTCTATCTTTTTTGGAGGGAGGGGGATTTGACCAAAATGATCTCAAAAGTCCCTCAGTTCTATATCCCTAAATAGTGGCTTTTCTTTATTCTGTTTTGCAGAACAGGATATTCCTTTTTTACCTCAGAGAGCACTAGGTCTATTTGATTTTCTTTTCCCTGACTCTGATTATTCTAATCTTACTATTGAAGATAATTATAGTATCCTTTCTACTTCATCTCTAGTTGGGTTTAAGCTGTAGCATCCAAATAAAGCATTCTTTATAAATTCTACTAGCTCAGGATTTTCTATCCAGGCTTGCATTTATGAGTTGTATCATAGTTGTGAACTGTACATAAAGATGCAAATTTTACATTGTACCTATGCATCACACTCATACTGGGTCCCTCTTCATCATAAGCTCTTTGAGTGAGGATAGAAAAGGACTGACACTCATCCAGTTATTCCTTGTGTCTATCATTTGGCTTCTATGTCACATACAGTCAGTGAGTGATCAACAAGAGTTTGTTGAACAAAATGAATGCAACTAAACTTTATTTTTCTGTCCATTCCCATAGTAACCATTTGGGAATTAAATGAGGTATTTTTGTTTGTTTAGTGACAGATATTTCTTAACAGTGGCATCTCTAGAAATATGGAGCTCCAAGGAAAAGTATACAGACCATGACTAATCTCCTTGCAATTTAGAGACTTTATAAGCATTCCCTGAGAGGTCAAAGAATACAATGGAAGGAAAACTAAATTTCAAGTTAGAGGACTGAATATAAATTCAAGTTCTTTTACTTACTAACTTGTAACCTTGAATATTTTGTTTCATCCTATGGCCATAGTCTGTTATCTATAAAATCAGAAATCAGAACTAACTGATTATAATATTTCTTAATAGTTCTGAATCCAATGAAATTGATAAATCTGATCATCTTTATTACCTCAAGGATTAAATATAAACATTTTTATTTGGCATATAAAGTCCATTACCAACTGATTCCATCCTACCTTTTCAGTCTACTATATATTATTCCCTTTCACTAACTCTATAGTTCAATCAAATTAAGCATCTTTTTCTTCCTTAAACACAACATTTCATACGTGGTGCCAATCCCTATTTCCATTCTGCACAGTTCAGCTTAAATATCAGATCCTACATGAAAAACTTTCCAATCCTATCTCCTAGTACCTCCTTCCCAACAAAAGTACTTTGTATTTAATTTTTGTAAGTATGTTTTGTGCATATTTATTTGTGCATTTTTTTCTTTTGTTAGGCACATTGTGACTTTTGTAAGCACATTGTGACTAAGAGCTTTGTCATTCTTGTAATTGTTTTCCCAGAACTTAACACAGTATCTGCCATAATGGTAGACACGTATTAAAAGCATGTTGTTTGATGAATTAGTTGATTGACTACTGGGTTTAATGCCACAGTCCACCATTTCCCTGGCCTAAAGTTTTGTGTTTAGAACTCCTTCACTATCCTGATGCACTAGAATATGTATTTACAATATGTAAAAATAGTATCTAGTATTTACTTTAAGATATGAGATCTGGCTCCTAGAATGGTTCTTAGTTCCTTTAAGAAATGTGTGTGTGTGTATGTGTGTGTGCATGTCTGTGTGTATGTCTGTGTGTCAGTGTGTCCATGTGTTGGTGTGCATGTGCTCAGAGGGAGGGAGAACATATATGGAGAGTAGAGGTGGCTACCATATGAAAAACAGGGGTTTGATGAGCAATTATATGTATGCTTCTGAATCCATCTTATTTCTCCTTGCCAACATTCCTCCCCCAATTATGACAAACTAGACAGATAAAATAAAATGTATTTTCAGATTATCTTTCAAATAGTCAAAAACCTTCTCATACCCTCCTCACCTCTTCATTGGTTTGGGACACATTTCCTATGATAAGAATTGGCACTATTCCTTTCAGTCTCACAAAGCCAACATGGACTTGGATAGCATCTCTTATTCTTGCACCTGACTGGGGGAGGAATCTCAGATGGAACTGGACAATAAGACGGGCATTTCTGGGTCACCCAGCTGCACAATGCCCTCTAGGTGACCGACTGCAGCAGTATGAAGTGAAATGTAACCCAGTTTGCCAGTAGTAATTTTGCAGATGTCCCACTTTGCTGCAGTCCTAGAAAAGTATTGACATTGCCTCAATTCTAATGCTTTAGCTATGACATAAGCTATACTGTTTCTCTAGGTCTGACATTCTTCCTACTTCCCAAAGATTCCCATTTTCCAGAAAGGTACATCCTGCTAATATTCTCTATATTAACTATGAGATTACTTCTCAATATTGAAACTTTTCACAGAGGAAAATTCTGAAATGTTCTGTGTTTTACAGGATAAAAGTATTTGAGATGCTGCTCAAGTTCATTTCTGACCTGATCAGTTGAAACATGGTAGATATGAGCAGGTAATTGGCACAGTGGATAAAGTGATGGACCTGGAGTTATGAAGAATCATCTTCCTGAATTTAAATCTGGTCTCAGACAATTATTAGCTGTATGATCCAGGGACCTAACCCTATTTAATTCAGTTTTCTTAACTGTAAAATGAGCTGAGAAAGGA
This sequence comes from Macrotis lagotis, assembly GCF_037893015.1. Lineage (NCBI taxonomy): Eukaryota > Metazoa > Chordata > Mammalia > Peramelemorphia > Peramelidae > Macrotis > Macrotis lagotis. The sequence goes on along the minus strand of NC_133659.1, from coordinate 232,009,592 downwards.
ATGACAAGCCATTCCAGTACATTTGTCTAGAAAACCCCAAAAGGGGTCTCTAAAAAAGTCAGTAATACTGAAAAGAATGAACAGCAAACAACAAAAACATGGTATATGTAGGAAGATTGTGTGATATAATGGAAAGAACATTGTTCTTAGAATCAAGTAACCTGAAATGAATACCAGTTCTAATAATTAGTTTTCAGACCATGGGCAAGTTATTTAAACTCTTAGTGTATTCATATGTAAAATGGTACTAATACACAATATATTTTACAAGTTTGAAGAAAGAGTTATTATTATTAAAGTGTTATTTTATGTTTAACACCTCCTCAGGGCTCATTTGCTTCAATCACAGGACAACTGACAAGTTTGGTACTTAGGGGGTGTATTTTGCTGCCAAAGATCTATGGCGGTTGTGTCCTAATTGCTAGATGAAGAGCTCAAGTCTCCTTTCTATTCCTTTAAAATAAACCTAAGTAGATTCTTTAGCAAAGGCATTTACTCAAATGACAACAAGTACAGTAGTTACAATCAATTACAAAGCTGAAGAGTATATATATATATATATATATATATATATATATATATATATACATATATATGTATATATACATATATATGAAATTATAATATTTAAAGAAGAAATATCTCTCCTTTGAGTTCATGTGGTTTACCATTGCTGAATAAATATCACAATGCAGAAACTATGGAGGAAAAAACAGGTTTATTTTATGCTTAAGCTCAGGGTCAGGAGGTAAAAAAAATAATCCTGAACAATGATTAGGAATATAATGAAGTTTTTTAAAGACAAAAATTACAATAGAGAGACAGATAAATAATTTTTTGACACAGCAAAGTCATACATGCTCTTTGACCATAATAGATGAACAAGAAATCGAATCATAACTGCATGTATCCTCTAGGGGAAAGAGACCTAGTTAAAAAGACTCTATGGGTAAACATTTAAAAGGTTCACAATAGACTGAGATGCAAAGATAACTTCAGTCAGAGCCAGTTGGGATCCTTCCTCAAATAGGACAGGTCAAATTATTTCAGGGAACCAGGAATCCCTTTTTTTGGCTCTGAGGAATGTTTGCCATCTTAAGAAAATTTTTCCATCCCATTGGATAAGTTCCAGCCAGCTCAAAAATTTCTCAATTAGGATAAAATGGTCCTTAGACACTCCCCCCCCAATAGAATTTAGTAAAAGGAAATTAAAAAATCAAAACTTCTCATAACAGTAGTATGGTAATGAGGGAGATACACATGGCCAGGATAACTCAAAACTGGAAATGATGGACTTTGATGTTGTTTCTTTCTCTGTTAAGTCCCTCACCTGGATTGGCTCTTTAAATTGGTACAGTGTTCCTATAGGTTCACTTGGGCTTTGCTTACTCTTCCAGAGGCACAGTGTCTTGGGCTGAGTTCTGTCAAGTAGGTCATTACATGACTGTGCTGGCTTCTCACCAGGCTCTGCTGCTGCTGCTTCTAGGTTACTGAGCTCAATATGGCTTAATTTGCCCTTCTCAGGGACTCACCCACATTGAGGAACTACAATATTTTTCTACCTTCATCTTACTGACTGCTCCAAGTGCTACTGAACTCCTAGCATTATCATGCTCTTTTCTGCTGTAGTGCTTACTCTTACAAGAATTTTTAAGTCTCATGAATGATGATTGGTTTAGAATCATCAGAAATTTCTTTCCTTTAAATTCCCTCTGATTATCAGCTCTGTCACTTTCTTTTTATTTTATTTTATTTTTCTTTAGGTTGTTTTCTTTAGGTTTTTTTTGCAGGGCAAAGTGGCTTGCCCAAGGCCACACAGCTAGGTAATTATTAAGTGTCTGAGGTTGGATTTGAACTCAGGTACTCCTGACTCCAGGGCCGGTGCTCTTTCCACTGGGCCACCTAGCTGCCCCAGCTCCGTCACTTTCAGTCAAGAAATAGTATAAGACTTGATTCTTTAAAAATATAAAGTCTCCAAGATTTAAAAACTCCTTTGTTCATTAATTCCCTCAGTGTTGCCTTGGCTGATTAGTTAAGTCATTTCCCACTCTCATACTCTCTCTAACAATTCTATGCAGATGAGTGGCTTAGAGCAAAGTTATGAATGCAGTTCACACCTTGGAGGAAGTCCACTATGGAGCTGGCCACTTCATAGCCAACTAAGGCATTCTAACCTCCCACATTGTTTCTATTTTATATCAGAAGACCATTCCTTCCCCCTGGGATATCTTTGACTTTAAGCTCTAACTTACTGCTTAGATGAAGGGCAGCTGGATGGTGGAGTGGATAGACCTCTGGGCTTAGAATCAGGAAGCTCAAATCCAGGTTTAGAGAATTGTTATCTGTGTGGACTTTGGATAAGTCACTTCAAATTTTCTCATCTGTAAAGTGAACTGAAAAAGGAAACAGCGAACCACTCCAGTATCTCTGCCAAAAAAAATAACATGGCTTTGATGAAGTCTCCCTGAAGCAGCCATTTCATATATAAAAATCTTAGACTAAAAAACCTGGAGACCTGAATTCTAGTCTTTACAAATTTACTTACTGTGTGACTTTGTGGTTCAGTTTCTCAAGATTTCAGGTTATTAAACTATAAAATTAAGGTATTTGGATTAAGTGAAGATTTCTGATCCAATAGATCAGGGCCTGTCCACCAGTAGATCCCCAAAATTGATTTCTCAGATCTGCAATTTCTGCCCAATACTCCTGCCATACCTTGTTTTCACAATTTCTAGTGTATAGTCCAGTAAAAGAGGCATGTAGTCAATAGATATAATCACTCACACCCCCCCCCCAGTTTCTTCAGTAACTTTGCTGCTAGTAGAAAGATATGACAGCCAAGGGCAAAGTCATTTTGTAATATAAACTTGTTTTTGAAGTTACAGAGATATATGGCATCTTCCCCCTTACAAAATAACAACAGTGGGAAAAAATGATCTTTACTTTAAAGGTACCTTGATGAGAGACTCAATCAAGCAAAGTGATTCTGAGAGAATTTAAGTATGAAACTGAAAGGAGGAATACAAAAAAATTAAAACATGGAAAAAGACTGCAATGATTACGAACATACTTTTTCTATCATATCAAGAACATTGAGGACACCACATATGTTCTTAAACTACCTCAGATGTGTGTGAAAATGGCACTTGAAAAGAACGAATCTGAGAACTCATATACTGTAATTATAACAATAATGGTATTATGTTTTAAATGTTTGCAAAATACTTTGCATATCTTACATAACTTGATCACCAAAGAATCAAGGAGGGGAAAAGAGGAGAAGTGCAGCAGATATAAACTGAGAAAGAATTGAATAAACAAGGGACTGGTATTATCACAAGTTTCTTAAGAAAAATTCTGACCTCTCCTCTAAAGTCTTTGTATTCACATTCCAATGACCTCTTGGAATCTTGAACTGGATCTCTCAACATATCTTAAACATCTTAAAACTTAATATATCCAAAATTATACTTATCTTTTGTCCCAAACAGTCACACTTGAGACAATTATAAAACCTTAATCATGCATACATGATTGCAGAGACTCAAAACCAAAAAGGAAAGGTAAAATTGATTAAAACCTTCAAAGATTTTAGGATATAGATGAACAAATAAATATTAAAAAAAAGTCTTCATGGGCTTAATCATCTGCCTTACACATGTACTGGTCTCGGTTCATGCAGATCCAAATAAACATTTTATTCTTCCATCATGGAAGGTTTAATTGATGTCTTGTATCACAAGAGTAATGCTCAGGAGAGTCCAATTGTATTTTCCAGCAAAAGTTCAACTGAAGGAATCTTGTTACTTTGTGTACAAACTTGAGGGATTCCGAAAGTCACTGAAACTATAAAAGATTATGTCTATGGAGCAAACATTCAAGGAGAGACTGATAGTGCCAAGTTGGATGCAGCTTTCCCTATATGGGCACCAAAACTGGCTAGTTTTGTTTTCAGCACATATTTTAGACCTGGTAAGAATTATGTGGATTTATACTTTGTCCAGAATGCCCCAGTATCCTACAGCTATGGTGGTACCAGAAGAAAGTATGAAAGGAATCTTTTAACATCCAGTGACCTGGAGTTTTACCAGGTGGAAGTTTAGATGAAAGATTGCCATTAGATAGCATGCCAAATTGGAATGTAAAGCTTTTAACATTGAAACAATTTTTCTTGCCACAGCTGTCTACAGATAATTGGCAGAAAGAACTGATGTCTGATGAAGGACTAATAAAAGTGATGCAAGCCAAAAAAGCAAGATAATAATTCCAAATATCTTAAGTTTCAATCAGCAGACACACCTTTATTGATCAGATAATGATGGAAATTGGAGAGCTCTATCAGTCTATGATTGATATCACATATTTTTCAATTTTTGTAAAAACAGTTTTCATTGCCAAGCTATGTAAAGAATTGATAAAAATTGAAATGTAAGATACATTTCCCAATTGGCAAATGATCAAAAGATATTGATGGCATTTCTCAAAAGAAGACATTTCACACTATCAGTGTAGTTAATATCAGAAGCCAGATTATTATCCAGGTTTTTGTGATTCCACATGATTTCCTCTATCCAATATTTTGCACTGTCCCCTGAAGATGAGAAGAGGAAATTATCATCATATTTAAACTAGATGGGCTTAAATATACACAAGGAGATATATGAGGAGTTGTGCTCTTTTTCTGAAATTCTTGTCTTTCTCTGAAATCAATTCTTGTCTCATAAGTAATCATAATCATATTTAGCAATCAATCAATTCATGAGCATTGATTAAATAGCTTATGTAACACTGTATTCAGTGTTGAGAATACAAATATTTGAGAACAAAACAGTCATTCCTTACACATGATAATACAAATATAAATATATATAGCATAAATATATTAATAGATCAAATATATATGAAGTAGTTAAATACAAGGTTGAATGGGAAGGGTAGAAGCTGGAAAGATAAGGAAAGGTTTCATGCAGAAGATAGTGCTTAAGTTGTACCACAAAGGAAGACAGAAGTGAGGAAGTACATTCTCATTATGTGTATTAATCATCAAGATGAAAGAGAGAATATCATGTATGAAGACAGAGAGATGGTTAGATCATAGATTACAAGAGAGGAAAAATACCAATGAAACCAGAAAGATATGTTGTGGATAGGTTATTAAGTTCTTTATGAGCCAAATACAGATTATATTTGATCCTAGAATTAAGAGGAAGCTAGACTATTTGATAAAGCAAGTAAGTCACATAAGTTATATCTGCACTTAAGGAAATTTAGTTTGGCAATAGCATATCAGATGGACTGCAATAGCAAAATACTTTGAGGTGGGGAGATATGAGCTATTGCAATAATCTAGGCAATAAGAGATGAAATATTGAACAAAAGTGGTAGCAGTATTTAATGAAGACAAAGAATCATATGGAAGAGATTTTGTAAAGCCAAAACAGGTGATATTTCACAACTGGACATGAGGAGAGTGAGGAATTGAAGATAATACCAAAGTTATGAACCTGAAAGATTGGAAGGATGTTTGTGCCTTTAGCAGATCTCCTGATTTCTCTTTCCTTCAAAGCAACTAAAATCCTGTATTTACAGGAACCCTGGCACAATTCCTCTTATTATAGTGTTTTCCTTCTTTATTACATATTTATCCTTTATCCTTTTTTTAGATTATTGATACATATCTGTTTGTTTGTTGTATCCTCATTAGACCCTTGAGTATGAGGACTATCTTTTGTCTTTCATTGTATCCTAGAGTTTAGCACAGTGTCTGATGAAGATAATATATTTAATAAATTTTTATTGAAGACTGACTTGGGGCAGAGACTGAGTCAATTGCTCAGCCCGGAAGGAAACAGAAATAATTTTAAAGTCCATTTTCAAAGAAAAGAATCTGCAAAAAGAATGGAATCAGAAAGTGAGAAATAGAATAAAGGGTGTGGGGGGATGACTGGCATTATCAAAGAACTCAGGAAGAAGGAAACAATTAAAGACGCTGAATATACTCAACACAGGCAAAAAAGGGAAAATATTATGAATGGAAGGGAAGATAGCATCCAGATCATGTAAATACATTCAGATATCTATGGATAAACATTTTGAGATAGATGAAAAGGAGTTAATACCTAAACACCTAATGGAACAGAGGAACCTGTAGATCTTTAGAAGAGCATGAAACTGCATTATGATGTTCCTCTGTGAATTAAAAAGAGAAATAAGAACTTGAAAGTAGAATTTCTAACCTTCCTACAGAAAAAAATCATCAAAATAGAAAAAATATCTTAAAGCCTTAACAAATAAATAAAAAATGATTGATTATGAGAATACACAGAAGTGAAGGGCAATCACGAAGAAGAGAAACAAAAAGAAGTGACATTTAAAGAAAACATGATTTCCATATAAAATATTGATCTCAAAAATAGCATGCATGCATAGACACTACTGAAGGATTTATAAATTTTATAGAAGGATCCAAACAAATAGACATAATCATTACAATGTAAGAAATGATAAAAGGAAAATACCCCAGACACTCTTCAGAACCCCGGGGAGGGGATGTTTATGACCAAAAAAGAGATAGAGAAGATTATAAATTACAAAATGAATGATTTGGATAAAATTAAATTTAAAATTTTTGCACAAATAAAACCAATGCAGTCAAGATTAAAAGGAATGCAGAAAACTGGGAAACAATTTTCACAGCTAGTGTTTCTGATAAAGTACTCATTTCAAAAAATATATATAGAGAGAAAGGGGCAACTAGGTGGCTCAGTGGATAGAGCACCGACATTGGAATCAGGAAGAACCGAGTTCAAATCTGACCTCAGACACTTAATAATGGCCTGGTTGTTTGACCTTGGGCAAGTCACTTAACCCCATTACCTTAAATAAATTAATTAAATTTAAAGATTAAAATAGAGAACTGAATCAAATTTATAAGATTGCATGAAATTCTCCAATTGATAAATGGTCAAGGTCAGACAGTTTGCAGGTGAAGAAATTAAAGTAATTTTTAATCACATGAAAAATGCTCCAAATCATTATTGATTAGAGAAAAGCAAATGAAAACAAGTATATAGTACCACCTCAAACCTATCAAATTGGGGAAGATGACCAAAAAAAAAGGAAAATGATCAATGTTGGAGATGTTGTGGGAAAATTGGAACACTAAAGCATTATTGGTAGAGTTGTAAACTGATCCAACCATTCTGGACAGCAATATGTAACTATTCCCAAATAGCACTAAAACTGTGCTCCAGTAATACTACTGCTAGGCCTATACCAAAGAGACCATAAAAAAGAAAAGTCCCACATGTTCAAAAATATTTATAGCAGTTCTTTTATAGTGGGAAAAAATTGGAAATTGAAGAGATGGTCATCAAGTGAGGAATAGCTGAACACGTTACTGTATATGAATTCTATGGAGTACTATCATTCTGTAAGAAATGATGAGCAGTTGGGCTTTAGAGAACCATGGAAAGACTTACAAGAACTGATGCTGAGTGAAATGAGCTGAACCAAGAGAACATTGATCCCATTAACAACATTATGAGATGATCAAATAAGATGGAGGAGGCTACTCTCAATACTTCAATGATTAAGGACCATCCTGGGAGACCTGTAATAGAAAATGCCATCCACATCCAAAGAAAAGACTATTGAGTCTGAATTCAGAGCAAAACATCTTATGTTCACTTTTTAAAATTTGTTTTATGTTTTTCCATATTTCATGTTTTATGGTTTTCCATGAATTTTTCATTCTTTTGGTATTGAACTCTTATGTCTTGATTTCCCTCAAAGTCATCAGCTTCCTTTAACTCCATCCTACATCTGAAGAATTTGTTTTCCTCAGAGAGCTTTCTTATCTCATTTCCATCTGGCAAATTCTGCTTTTTAAAGCATTCTTTTCCTCAATAACTTTTTGAGCTGTTTTATCCATTTGACCTAAACTGGAATTTAACATGTTATTTTCTTCAGCATTTTTTTGATCTCCTTGACTAAACTGCTGACTACATTTTCATGTTTTTCCTGCATCTCTCTCATTTCCTTTCCCAATTTATCTTCTATCTCCCTTGATTTTCAAAATCTTTTTTGAGCTCTGCCATGTCCTGAGCCCAACTTCTATATTTCTTGGAGTTTTTAGATGCAGAAGCATGAATTTTCTCATCTTCAGATTGAGTATTTTAGTCCTCCCTGGGACAAAAGTAATTGTCTATGGTCAGTTTCCTTTTTTTCTGTTTACTCATTTCCCCAGCCCGTGCCTGGTTTTGGAGTGCTTCCTAAGTTTTTGAGTAATATTGGGACACCCCTTACAAGGACCTCAATGAATGAGGCTCTGACTGCTCTCGTGGTCTGTGAATAACCACAAGTGCACCCCTCTGCCCCAGGGCTGTGAGGTGGGGTCCCTACTCTATGAGGGGCTGAGACTGTTATCAAGGTCTGAATGTGGTCAGAGCCCCAGAGTACTGTTACAGGGACAGAGGGTAGACCTCAACAGTCTCCCTCCACTCCCTTACCTTAGGTGGGCTGAACGCTCAGGGTGTAACTGCCTGGAGGCTCCTGCTGGGCAGCTCCATGGGCCTGCTCCCATTTTTTTTAGGATCTGGGCTGCACAAAGTGCTGTGGGCTTCGAGCTCACTCTGGCAGAGGACTCCATGCTGATCTTCCAAGATGTGCTTGGTGCTCCCTGGGGTGCAGGACAGGAAACTGCTTCTGCTGCCAGAAGCTGTAGTTCCCAAGTACCCTGGGGCTGTTCCCAGGAGGCTGAAATTTCTTTGCTCCAGTGTGGTGCTGCTCCTCCCACCAAGTGAAAAATAGTTTTCCCACTATTTTCCAGGTTACCTTGGGCTGGAGAATTGTCTCACTGGATCTTTCTGTGGATTCTCTTAAAAATTTAGTTAGTGTCATAATTTCAAGGTTTTTGAATTATTTTGGAGAAAGCACCTAAGAGAAGCTCTTCTCCTGCCACTATCCTGGCTCTACCCCCTGCATATAATTGGAAAAATTAAAATTAAATTTAAAAAAAATTTAAAGACTTAAGAACTTTGAGTGATGTAATAATGAGCCATTGCTCCTGAGAAATAATGATTAAGGATACTATCCATTCCTGAGAGATGACGTGCTCAAGATATAGTACAAGATAGATATTTACTCATGGTCATAATGAGTCTTTGTTTTGCTTAATAAAGCTTATTAGTTTTTATGAAGGAGTAACCTATCTGTTTCTTCCCCCAAGGAGTGGTAGTTGGAAAGATAAAGTGACAAAGGATTGTGATAAGATCCCACCCCACTTCCCAACTCAACTACCACGAGAAGACAACAGAAGGAATCATAGAATTTATAGCTTTGAAGTTGATATATTGAATGTATTACATTTAATAGGGTCTTTCTTGGCATGCCCAGATTGTCTAACTATTTGTGTTTTCTGCTTCCCTGCATGCCTCACCATTTCAGGGAATATAGCCTTCTTTGATTGGCTGCATAACTGAAAAGATTAAATATATTTAAAACTGACCAGTCTGAGGCAATCTCTTTTTTATTTTTTCCTGCATGTTCCTTATTGCTTTGTCCAAAGGATGAAGACCCCAGTACACCCATAACTTGGGTGCAATTAAGTGAAACAGAAGAGAGTGATCCTTTCCCTCTTAACTTGATACTTGTTTTTATTCTTTGTCCTTCTTGATTCCAACTCCAAAACCACATTACTTCTCTAGTATTGGACAGCATGCTTACTCAATGAACCCTATAATTACATTCTTTTATCCAGCAGTTGTGTTATTCTGCTCTCTCATATTGAACTTTCAATATACAATTTTTTCTCATAATTGCTGTCTAGCCACACATTTTTACATTTTATGCTTTTGATGTTTATTTTTTGAACCTAAGGGTAATTTTATATTTATCCTTATAATATATTATCTTATTATATTCAGTTCAATGTTCTAGTCTATCAATAACCCTTTGATTCTTGATGATAGTCAAGAACCATTGCTTTGTGTAATTTGAAAATTTTATAAATATACCATTGCCTAATTCTTCCTTTTCCTAAAACAGGTAAAATATTAAGCAGCATAGTTACAAATATCCCTGAGATACTCTAAAGAAAATTGCCTTCCAAGCTGGCTTTGAACTAATAATGTAGTCAACAAATATTAATTTCCTACAATGTGCCAGAATCTGTGCTAGGTGCAAAAGATAAAAAAAATAAAAAATGAAGTAATTGCTACTCACAGCTTTATATTCTTATAGAATTGTTCCTTTGGGGGTGTAGCTATTCAATTAACTCTACATAATTGTCTTCAGAGAGAAAGAATGTATAAAAAAGACTTTTGTAAGCATGAGTATTTAAGGAAAGCAGCATGACATAGTGAAGAGAGAGTCAAACATTGTCAGGAATTCCTAGTTTCAAGTTCCATTTTTAAAGCATAGTGACTGAGTCCGAATATTGCAAACTATAAGATACGTAACAGGTGCCATTCTTAAGTGATAGAGGATTGATCAAAAATAATTTTTAAATCAGTATAATGAAATACATCTCAATGAATGCTGTTCACTTCCCTTTAGTTCTCTTACTTCTGTAAACTCATTTTTATTGATACAGTCATTCTCCAAGAATGCTTTAAAACTTCTCTTTGAGTAGTGAGTGATCAATTGGAGAAAGGTTAAGCAAATCATGGTAAATGAATGAACATAATGAAATATTGCTATACTACAAGAATCAACAAATATCAATGAATTTTCAATGATTTTATTAATTATAGGTATTACTGTGTGGACAAATGTGAATTGATAAGAAGAGAAGTCAACAAAATCAGGAAGATAATATACACAATAACTCCAGCAATATAAGTGGGAGGAGGAAAAAAGCCATGAAACTGAACATTGCAATTACAATTAAGATTTTTCACTGAAGAAGAGATTTGGAAATACAACTTACTCCCTTTTTTTTGAAGATGTGTACAACTGGGGGGGGGTCAATGGATAAGGAATACTGAGTACATTGTTAGATATATTGATTAGCTTTGCTGAAGTACTTCCTCACCACTTTCATTTTTCCTTCTTAGCTATACTTTGGTAAATAGATATGATTCAAAACAAATATATGACAATCAAAATTTAATGAAAAAAGAGAACTCTTCTTTAAAACTTGCATTATTCTACTCCAGTCTCTGAATTTGTTTTAAACTATAACTTATCCCCAAAACATTTTCTTCTCCTCTTTGATGCCATTCAGCAGCCCCATTTATTTTCAAATACTACAAAACACTATCAAGAAGCATGTTCTGGGCTGTAGGCCCATAAATAGAAAAGACTTTAGTAGCCCACTCTTTACCATTCTCCAACTATGTATGGTTATCACTTTAATGGCAGAAAAGTTTGAGAAAAACTCCATTTATCCTTCTATTCTTTGTCCTCCCTCATCTCTCTGGGTGTACATCCAATCTGTGACAGTCTGAAAGATGTTAACTTGTAGGAATGGCTGTTAGTGGGGAATCTTTGTTATAGTCAATAAATGTTAAAATCTCACAGATTCTGGTTTTTTATGTTTCACTGCTTTCAGTTGGACACAAATGAAAAATGATTGAACACCTACTCTGAAGGTGCTCATATATTGCTTTTCTTACATGTAAGCACAACAAAACACTATAAGATGACTTTGCATATTGCAAAGTTCCAAAAATGTGAATCATATACCTGCTTTATAGTTCCCTGTGTGTTTTTCCATTTCTATCTCATTCAAGGTATTAGACTTGTAATGAGGAATCAAATAGAAACACAGATCGAATAAGGTCTGGGTTGAAATGGAGGTTATTTTTTCATGGATATAACATGACCATAAATTAGAAATACTGAGGTTTTACTAAGTATCAAGAGTTACACTAAGAATGCTATGGTACACATTTTCTGTGGTCTCTAAACCAATGTAAAAATCATGCCCCTGATGATTATTGTTTATGTGATTTCCTGGTGAAGACACCGAAGATCTCAGGGGGAGATCTGTTTTCAATTGTAAAATAGGGAGGTTGGATAAAAAAAATCTCAAATTTCTCCAGTATGAGATCAGATTTTGGACAGCTTTAAATGTTGAAGTAGAGTTTATATTTCATCCTAGATATAATATGGAATTTAGTGATTTGAATGGTGGTGACAAGGTCAGAGTTATGTTTTGGGAGGGCACAGTAGATAAAATACCAGACCTCAAGTCAGAAAGATTCATCTTCCTGAATTCAAAATCTGGCCTCAGACATTTACTAGTTTTAGTTCCTTAGGCAAATCAGTTCACCCTGTTTGCCTCACTTACCTCATCTTTAAAATAAAAGTGGAGAAGGAGATGGCAAAACCACTCCATTATCTTTGCCTGAAAAAACCCTTAATGGGGTTATGAAGAGTTGGACACAACTGAAAAATGAATGAACTAGAACAAATAGTTTCATCTCTCATTTACTTAATCTATCTAACTCCCATGATCTATCCCTCCATTCAATCTACTCAGCTCCCATTACCTACTTTTCTACTCAATCTCAGCTCCACACAAATATGGACATATCTTTGATCTTACCATTACCCACAAATGTTTTACTTCTAAGTTCTTGACCTCTGAAATTCCTTTATCTGATAATAATTTTTCAACACTCATTCCTTTTGTTTTATGATCTATCATGACCTCATTCTTCATCATCACAGTGAGCTCAATTTTTTCTATACTTCATATTTTTCATGGAATCATATCCCTATAATCTTGAGGCTGTTCTTCCTTTCAAATTTCAATTCTTTGAGAATAAGTTAAACTCTGCCTTATCCTCTAATTCAAACCCCTTGTCTTTTTCTCCAATGACTGATTATGCCTTGCCAAATCTCAGGCTTATATTACTCCTACCATCTGCCTTCTTTGCTCTAGTTCACATGCTGCTAAAGGGAATTAGAAAAAATATTTTTATACAATCCACCTATGCCTCTTACTGCAAGGCAATCCTTTTATATTTCAATAATCAATGTGCACTCATTTACCACAGTAGTTGTTCCAAATATTTTCTTAATATATCCCCCACCACGCTGACCTCAAATTCTTTGGACTTTGCTTATTATTCTACTAACCCCAAAATGAGGCTATTCCCTCGTCTCCATTACTTCTCATGAGATATATCTCAGATAACATCCCTTTTCTATCTTGTCTTTTGCCTCTTTCTTACATGAAGTATCCCTTTTTTGCCAAAGCAAAACCCCCAACATAAAGCCTTTCCTTTTCCTTCAATAGATATTTCCTTCTAATGTCCTATCCACTCCTTTACTGTCATCTATAAAAATGTGGTTTCTGTCATCATTAAAGAGCAATCTTTTGGGAAAGTAATCACATGACCAACATTTTCCCTGATTCTTACCTCTGTAATCTCTTAAAAATTGGAATTATGTCTAAGTGATGAAAAAGTTCTAGTTGTTTCTGTGGTCTTAGAAACAAACACTAACAAGGTAACAACTTGAAGATTTAATTGAAACGACTAATTCCTAAATCCCAATAGACTCACTTAGCACTCTTTCCCCCATCACCTACTACTCAATGACTGGGCTATATAAACTGAATCATGGGTTTGCAACAGAATTCATCTCTACTCCCATTTCCCATTCTTCTTTAAATAGTTATCATGATTGTGAATGTGAATGGGATGAATTTGCCTACTGAGAAAGTGGAGCCAAAGGACATATTACATCTTCTGAATGTGACTGTTAAAAGAATATGTGTTTCTAAGTATAAAATGGAACTTTTACAAAAACATAGTATGAATTAGGGCACAAAGATATTACAAACATATGTGAAATGTAAAAAAAGACTTAAAGACTAAAAGTTATTAAAAATAATATGTGTTTGAAAACAAATAAACACAGACTCAAAAGGAGAATTTAAAAATTTTAAAACTTCAACTGTGATTAGGTCAAAGAAGAGTCATAGAAACAGCAACCATAGGAGAGAAAATTATAATGGCAACAAAGCATACCAACATTTCTAGAATTCAGTTAAAGCCATACTCAGGAGAGGAAACAAAGAACCCTTCAAAGCATGTATTTAAGAGACTAGCATAAAAAAAAGGTTAATGAACTGAATATTCAGCTACTCAACTGGAATACCAACAAAAACAATGTAATATAATTTCAAGGAAGAGCTATTATAACTTAGAGGAGAAATAACCTGGACAGAAAAGAATTCCTACAGAAATAATAAGTAAATCTAAAAGTTAGTTGTTCAAAATAAATAACAAAATCAATTTCTTTAGACTACTTGATTAAAAAAGAAGAAATCGATTTTGTTAAAAAGTAAATGAGCAAAGTAAAATCATAACAAACAAGAAGAAATAAAAGAACACTCAGGAATCTTTGTCAAAAAGAACACAAAAGAAAGGGAAGGATATATTAAAAAATATAATATACCCAAACTAAGTTAACTCAATTTCTTAAAAAAAGAAACAAAATCAGTTATAATGGCATTGACAAAAGGATAAAAGAACTTCTAGTCTGGATAGAATCATAGACAGTTTTATCAAACATTTTAAACAATTAGTATCAATGAAACAAATTATTCTCCAAAATTCAGAAAGAAAGAACTATCTCAGACTCCTTTTATGGAGTTGAGTTCCAGTTGAGTATAGCCCCAATATCTAAACCAGAAAAGGAGAAAGCACAACAGGAAAACTCTAAACCAATATCATCAATGAATATTAATTTTAAACAAATGAAAAAATTCCTAAATAAATAAACAAAATCAATAAAATATTTATATAAAAATATTATGACCAAGGAAGATTTACACCAGGGATGAAAGGATGATTCAATATTAGGAAAGCAATAAACATAATCACAATAAAAACAAAACATATCAATACACCTAACTAATCATTTCAGAAAACAGTCTTTCACAAAACACAATATTTATTTATGGTAAATAAAAGAAAAAACATCTACTAAGTATAAGCATAGAGAAATACTTTTGAAACATATATAAAAATATCTAAAACCCAAGCAAGCATCACATGCAGTGATATACTAGAAGCTTTTTGTAAAATAATATTTTACTTTCCTGAATTACATGTAAAAACAATTTTTGACATTGTTTTTCTCTTTTAAGTTTTGGGTTCCAAATTCCTTCTCCTGACCCCTCTTCTTGAGATGGCAAGCAATCTGAAATAGACTCACCATGTACAATCATGTAAAATATTTCCATATTAGTCATTTTGTGCAAGAAAACATTAAAAGACAAAGGAAGAGAAGTAGGAAGTGGCAAGGAGGGAAAGAAAGAAGGAAGTAAGGAAGGAATGGAAAAATCATCTTTTTACTGTAGTATGTTATGGAAATATTTGTCTTACTCCATAAAATAAAAATAAATTTTTTTTAAAATGAAAAAAGGAGAAAAATTCAAACAATATCAGTTCTTTCCTCTGAAGACATATTACTTTTTCATCATGAGACCATTGAGATTGCTGTGGATCTTTGTATTGCTGAGAACAATTAAATCATCCAAACTTTTTCATGTTGCTATTATTGTGTTTTAATATTCTTCTGGTTCTGTTCACTTCACTTTGTGTCAGCTCATGTAGGTCTTTCCAGGTTATCTTAAAATCATTATGTTTGTCAGTTCTTATAGAACAATTATATTCTATTATAATCTAATACCACAACTTATTCAACCAGTCCCCAGTTGATGGGCATCCCCTCAATTTCCAATTCTTTGTCACCACAAAAAGGAACTGCTATAAATATTTTTGTACAAATAAATTCTTTTCTCTTTGAAAAAATATCTTTAGGATACAGACATATCTTTAGGATGCAGTTGTATTACTGAATAAAAGAGTATGCAGTTTTATAGTCCTTTGCGCATAGTTACAAATTGTTTTCCAGAATGGTTGGATTAATTCACAACTCCACCAGCAGTCCATTAATGTTGCAGTATTCCCACATTCTCTTCCAAAATTGAACATTTTAATTTGCATTTGTCTAATTGATAGTGATTTAGACAATTTTTTCATATGACTATAAATAGCAATGATTTCTTTGTCTGAAAGCTGTCTGTTTTCTATTCTTTGTCCATTTAACAATTGGGTAATGGCTTGTACTCTTATAAATTTGACTCAGTTCTCTATATATTTAAGAAATTAAGATTTTATCAGAGACATTTGCTGTAAAAGTTATTTTCCTGCTTTCTGTTTTCCTTCTAATATTGATTACATTGATTTTGTTGATGCAAAACTTTAAAATTTTACCTAATTAAAATTATCCATTTTGTATTTTTGCAATGTTCACCATTAAGACCTAGATTACTATAGTCATTTACAACAATGTATTGTTGTGATCAGTTCCACTGATCTGCTATTCTATTTCTTAGCTAGTATCAAATTGTTTTGATAATTTTCTTGTATAATACAGTCTGAGATTTAGTATGGCTAGCCCATCTTCCTTCAAATTTTTTCATTGATCCCCCAAGATACTTGATCTTTTTCCCCAGATTTTGTTGTCATTTTTATATTTTTGTTATCTATTTTTATATATGTGTCTAGTTTAGTTGGTAATGCACTGAATAAGTAGATTAATTTAGGTAGAGCTGTCATTTTTATTATATTAACTTGGCCTTCCCATGAGCAATTAATAATTTTTCAATTCTTTAGAAATGACTTTTTTGAGTGAAAAAATTATGTTTTTAAATTGTGTTCACATGCTTCTTGGGTTTGTCTTGACAGATAGATGCACAAATATTTTAATTGTCTAATTATATTAATTGGAATGTTTCTATTTTTAGCTGCTGGACTTTGCTGCTAATATAAAGAAAGGTTGGTGATTTGTGAGGGTTTATTTTGTAGGCTGCAACTTAATTATTTCAAGTAGTTTTTTAGTTGATTCTCCAGGATTCTCTAATTATATCTATATATCTATATCTAACTATATATATATATATATATATATATATATATATATATATATATATATATATATATATATATATATATGGAGAGAGAGAGAGAATCATGTATTTGTTGGCTTTGTTAATGACATAGTCAAGTATGTTGATAGTTTTAGATAGAATTCCTTCTTCACCTGTTTTCATAAGTAGTTTGCTAATACTTAAATTAATTATTTTTCACAAGTAGTTTATTAAATTCTAATTAATTGTTCTTTAATTGTTTGGTAGCATTCACTTGTAATCTATCTGGACCTAAGGACTTTTCCATAAGGAGTACATTGATGATATTAACTTTCTTGGTTAAGTATTACATTTCCTCTTCTTGTTAAACTGGGTAATTTATATTTTTTAAATATTCATTCATGTCATTTACATTGTCAGTTATTGAAATATAATTGGGCAAAATGAATTCTAATAATTGCTTTAATTTTTTCTTCATTGGTGCCAAATGCATATGCATTTCTGATAGTGGTAATATATTTTTCTTCTTTTAAAACTATCAAATTATGCTGGGGGAAAGAGCGAAGATGGTGACAGGAGAAGAGCCTCTCTTAGGTGCTCTCCCAAAATATTTCAAAAACCTTAAAATTATGACTCTAAATAAATTTTTGAGACAGAACCCACAGAAAGATCCAATGAGACAATTATCCAGCCCAAGGTAACCTGGAAAATCATGGGAAAACTTTGTTTTACAGGGTTGGAGGGGTGGCTGAACCAGAGCAAAGGAATTTCAGCCTCCCAGGAACAGCCCCAGGGCACCTAGGAGCTGCAGTTCCCAGCAGAAGAAGCAGTTTTGTGACCTGCACCCCAGGGAGCATGAAGCACAATTTGGAAGATCAGCAGGGAGACCTCTGCCAGAGCAAGCTCGAAGCCCAGGCCCTCAGCACAGCCATGGAAATCACCATAGTCCAGATACAGCAAACAGAAACAGGCCCATGGAGTTGCCCTACAGGAGCCTCCAGGCAGCTGCAGCCTGAGTGCTCAGCCCACCAAAGGTAAGGGAGTGGAAGGAGAATGCCAAGGTCTGTCCTCTGATCCTGAAACAGGACTTTGGGGCTCTGACCACATTCAGACCCTGGTCACAATCTAGGCTCCTCATAGAGCAGGGACCTCCCTCACAGCCTCAGGGAAGAGGGGTGCACTTGTGGTCTTTCACAGACCACGAGAGCAGTCAGAGCCTCATTCATTGAGGTTGTTATGGTGGTGTCCTAATAATGCTCAAAAGTTGAGGAAGCACCACAGACTGGGGAAATGAGTAAACAGACAAAAAGGAACCTGACCACAGACAATTACTTTTGTCCCATGGAGGACCAAAATACTCAATCTGAAAATGAGGAAGTCCAAGCTTCTGCATCTAAAGACTCCAAGAAATATAGAAGTTGGGCTCAAGCCATGACAGAGCTCAAAAAAAAATTTTGAAAATCAAGTAAGGCAGATAGAAGAAAAATTGGGAAATGAGAGAGATGCAGAAAAAAACATGAAAATGAAGTCAGCAGCTTAGTCAAGGAGATCCCAAAAAATGCTGAAGACAATAACATGTTAAAAACCAGCATAGGTCAAATGGATAAAACAGTTCAAAAAGTTATTGAGGAGAATAATGTTTTAAAAAGCAGAATTGGCCAGATGGAAACGGAGATAAGAAAGCTCTCTGAGGAAACAAATCATTCAGATGTAGGATGGAGTTAAAGGAAGCTGATGACTTTGAGAGAAATCAAGACATAATAGTTCAATACTAAAAGAATGAAAGATTAGAAGAAAAAGTGAAATATCTCATTGAAAACACTACTGATCTGGAAAAACAGATCCAGAAAAGATAATATAAAAATTACTGGGCTCCCTGAAACTCATGATCAGGAAAAAAGCCTTGAACTCATTTTTAAAGAATTTCTACAGGAAAATTGCCCTGATATCCTAGAAGCAAGGGTAAAATAGAAATTGGGAGAATCCACTGATCTCCCCCAGAAAGAGATCCCAAAATAATGAACCCCAGGATTATTATAGCCAAATTCCAGAACTCCTAGGTCAAAGAGAAAAGATTACAAGCAGCCAGAAGTACCCAATTCAAATATTGTGAAGCTACAGTTAGGATCACACAGGACTTAGTGGCAACTACAATAAGGGCTTGTGGGGCTTGGAATATAATATTCCAGAAGGCAAAAGAGCTCGGAATGCAATCAAGAATCAATACCCAGCAAAACTGAACACCCTCTTCCAGGGAAAAAAGATGGACTTTCAATGAACCAGGGGAATTTCAAATGTTCCTGTTGAAATGGCCAGAGCTGAAAAGAAGGTTTGATCTTCAAATACAGGACTCAGGTGAAGCATAGAGAGTGGAGGAGAAGGGGAAAATATGAAGGACTTAATGATGATGAACAACATGCATAGAAAAATGATACTGATAATACTCATTTGAGAGAGAGGAAGATATTTATGTATGTATGTTTATATATATATGTAATATATGTATGGATATATATATATATATATATATATATATGTGTAAGACACAAGAGGAAGTTCAATTAGAAGGTATAATATATTAAAACAATGAAGTTAATGGGTGAGAAATGAATGTACTTGGAGATAGGGAAATAGAGGTAGAAAGGGACAATTTTGTGATGGAGTGGAAGAAGGGGAGGGGAGGGGAGTTAATGAACCTTTACTCTTATTGAAAGTGGCTCAGAGAGGGAATAACACTCAATTGGATATAGAAATCTATCTTACCCTAGAGGAAAATAGGAGAGGAAAGGGATGGGAGAAAGGGGATGGGGGAAGGGAGGAAGGGTTGTCATTGATAGAATAGAGGTAAGATTGTGGGAGAGGCTGGTCAAATACAGCACACTTTTGAGGATGGACAAGATGAAAGGAAAGAAAGAATAGAATGAATGGTGGCGGGATGGCATAGAATGGAGCTAGCAATAGCCACTGTGGGAAAAAATATTGAAGCCTCTGATAGACATATAAAAGAATGCTATCCACTACCCCAAAAATTAATCTTATAGTCATCTCATATCCACATCCTCTGTCAATGTATACTCTTTTTTAATTACCCTTAAGGTGAGAAAATTCTAAAGTACAAATGTCATCTTGCCATATAGGAATATAAATAGTTTAAACTTATTGAATGTCTTATATTTTGTCTTTCTTGTTTCTTTTTTCTCTTTTTATATTTCTCTTGAGTTTTGTACTTGAAGATCATTCTTTTTTAATTGAGATCTGGTCTTTTAATCAGATATTCCTGAAAGTCTTCTATTTCATTAAATATTCTTTTCACTCCTGAGAGAATTATTTTCAGTTTTGATGGTTGTAATCCACATTCCTTTATCTTATAAAACATATCCAAACACTCCAATTCCTTAATGTAGAAGCTGCTAAATCTTGTTCAAATCTGACTGTGGTTTCACAGTATTTGAATTGTTTCTTTCTGGTTACTTGGTGTATTTTATTGTTGACCTCAGAATGATTGAATTTGACTATAATATACATGACATTTTGAAATGTCTTTCATCTAGATGGTGATTAGATTCATTCAAATTCATTTTATTCTGGGGCCACTAGGTGGCACAGTGGATAAAGCAATGACCCTGGAGTCAGGAGTACCTGGGTTCAAATCTAGTCTCAGACACTTAATAATTACCTAGCTGTGTGGCCTTGGGCAAGCCACTTAACCCCATTTGCCTTACAAAAAAACCTAAAATAAAAAATTTATTTTACTCTCTTGTTCTAGGATATCAAAGCAGTTTTCCTTGAAAATTCCTTGAAAGATAATGCCTAGTTTCTCTCTCTCTCTCTCTCTCTCCCTCTCCCTCTCCCTCTCCCTCTCCCTCTCCCTCTCCCTCTCCATAGCATACTAGTAGTTCAATGATTTTTAAATTATTCCATCTCCAGCTATTTTTCCAATGACAAATTTCACATTTTCTTCTATTTTTAAAAAGTCTTTTGATTTAACTTTATCATTTCTTGATGTTTCATGTATTCATTAGTTTCTATTTTCTCAGTTCTACTCTTTCACTGTTCCAAGTTTATTGTAGAGCCTGGGGTTCTACAAAGGACTTTCACTGGGCTGGATGGGTAGTATTGAGAACAGGAACCCCATATTGGCCTGTCCTGAGGCAGGTTTCACTGTTAGTTATCCCTGGGGGTAGGGGCTTAGTACTGGTCAGCAATGGAGGTGGAGACTTGCTGATGGCCTGAGTTGGGGGTGAGGCTTTGTTGTGTTGCTCTTATACTGGGGCTGCTGACTTTCCTAAGGCCTCTAGTTTACAGGAGGTATGGATAGACTTTTGCTGATGGCTTTCTCCAGTGGAGTATGGTCATATATTGCAGCTTAGGCTTCCTTAGTACGACAGATCTTTCCTGTTCTGCTCCTAAGTCACATCTTTGTTCCTAAACTGGTTCTGAAGTATTTTTCAAGATCATTTGGAGCCAATTTGGGATAGTTCCAGGGATTCCCTTCCTCACTCCACTATCTTGGCACCAGAATTCTGTTCTAGAAACTTTTAAAAACTTCAGTATTAGAGTAAAACAAGGATACCCAAATTACTCCACTATTAATTAATGTATTTGTGAAAATGCTAGATACAGCTTTAAGAAAGGAGAAATAGTTAATATCAGGATGGTTTTAGAATATCCTTGGAAATCAGAAAAGATATTAAATGAGACAAAAACTTCAAGAGAAATGAAGGGCACAAAATAAACCTTCAAATATCAGGTCTCTGTATTCCTCTAGTAAGTTATTAAAGTAATTTTCTAAGTTTCAGGTTTGATCAAGTCATCTCCTACTTAATAAGATCTAGTGGCTTCCTATTAATTTCAAAATCAAATTTAAAAAATGCTGTTTCTTATTTGAAGTCCTTCATTTTTACCTAGTATTTGAAGGACTTCTACCTTTCAAATCTTCTTACAATTTATCCCCCTCCATATACTGTATGATGCAACAACATAGTACACTTGCTTTTCCTTGTGCACAAAAGTCCCATCACCTGAGTGATTTTTATCTAGTTTGTTCCAAACCTGGAATGTCTCCCATTTTTTCCTGATTTCCCTGGCAGCTTTCACGATGAAATAAAAATTCCATATTTTCCAACAGATTCCAAAATCCCCAAACATTTGCTAGTACCTTCCCTGTGATATTACATTCCATTTATACTGTATATATCTTGTATTATACATTATTTCAACTATGTCTACCTCTTTAGAATGAGAGGTTCTGAAAAAGCAGGAACTATATATTACTTTCTTTGTGTTACACACACTTGGCATAGCATTCTATACAAAAGAAGTTCTTAAAGATTTGTGGTAAGAATGACTTACAATTAATCTTGTCACTATCTCATCTAAGTTTCTTACTAAGACTTTTTACAGTCAGCACAAAATAAATGTGTAGAATTAATGAAGAAAGAAATTTGAGGTAATCTTTTGCACAAGCAACCAAAATTTTAAGAATGATCTAGAAACATTGATTTTTTATTTTTGGTTGTTTTTGTTTTTTAAGCACTTGACTTATCACTCCTTTGGATGAATATAAGGAGGTGGTTGATGAGTCTTTTAAAGCTGAACTTGTTAGTCTTAAAAGGTCAGAATACTGCCATAGCCAACCAAAAATCAAGCAGGTTAATATTAAAATGGACCTAGCCAGCAAGAGCACTTTACAAAATGACCTGCTGTATGCTATACCTGTAGCCCCCATCTTTTTTCTATTTTATTCAGTGAAAAATAATAAAAAATTAAGTTTATTATTGAAAAATGAAGTGACAAACTATTATCTAATATGTGTCATATACTATGTTAAATATCGGGACTTCAAAGAAAAAGCAAAATCATTATTTCTGTCAAAAAGCTCTAATTCTAATAAAGGAGACAAGATGTAAACAACTATGCACATGCAAAATATATACTACATAAATAGGAAATAATATAAAAAGGGCCTTAGAAATTGGGGTATAAGGAAAGACCTTGTGTATAAGGTAGGATTTGACCTGAGTGTTGGAGGATATCAAATAAAGCAGAAAGTAAAGATGAAGAGAGAGACAATTTCATGCACAGAAAACAAGTGAAAATGTCCAGCACAGGGAGATGGAACATTTTGCATGATGGCATTCACTGACCTTCTTGCTATTTATCAACTTGAAACATTCCATCTCCATTCTCTAGGAATTTTCCCTGGCTCACCCCATACCTGAACTTCTCTCTCTCTCTCTCTCTCTCTCTCTCTCTCTCTCTCTCTCTCTCTCTCTCTCTCTCCCTCTCCTTTTGTCATGAAAGCAGAAATTTCTATAACTGCTTAGACCAAAACTCTTTTCCAAGACATATTTATACTCCTTGTAGAATATAATATAATTTCTTTAATGGCAAGAAATATCTAACTTTTATGTTGTATCCTTACCACATAACTTGGTACATAGTAGGCAGATAATGTATGTGGAAAAGTAAATGGATATCCAATCTGTGGGCAATTTTATGGAAAATCATTGATCTGTAAGAATTGATGAATATTAAGACTACAGGAAAAACATAGAAATTGATAATAAAAAAGAGCCATAAAAACAATATATACAATGATTTATAGTATGAAAATGAAAATAATAAAAATCTACAACAAAAGCAGTACAATGTGGAATTATAATGAATAAATCAGAACCCCAAAAAGAGATGAGAAAATCTAACCTTAACCACATTTGACACAATCTAACTCACTTGCTCATTCTTAAAAGTGAAAGACTAAAACAAAATACATAATTTCTATATCAATATAAATGGAAAGAACAAAACTAAACATAGTAATTATGATAACTGATTCACCGGATAATTTTGCTGAAATGATTTTTTAATTTCCTTTTAAAAAATTCCTATTACACAAAAAGGAGAAATGTATTTAGAAATTAAGATAATATAAAAGAACAAACTTATCAATTTTTTTATAAGTTCATTGGCTGACCTTAATTATTTAAGGGAAAAATGTAATCACCCTATATTACACCAAACAAATGGTAACCAAGATTTTTATCATAGAATAATTCTTTGAAAAAGGACAAGAAATGCTTTTGGAAAAAGATACTTGGGAAAATGTACTATTCTGAGAAGCATTTTTAAGTAACAGAATGACACCCTAAAGGGCAGCCAATCTAGGAGATGGGTTCTTAAACTTTCTGGTTTGAGAAAAAAATTGCTGAAAATTACTGAAGACTTCCCTCCAAAGAGCTCTTGTTCATATGATTGTATCAGTTGATACTTATGTTAAAATTAAATTCCCTAACAATATTGGGAAAATAATTTTAACCACATGCACTCCTATATGGGCTCAGGAATATCTACTTATTCCTCAGACCAACTAATAAACATTATAGATTAAAAAATGTACATTAAAACAAGTCTACAGTACCAACTACCTCATACCTTTCAGGTTGGCTAAAATGACAGAAAAAGAAAATGATCAATATTGGAGGGGTTGTAGGGAAAACTAATGCATGTTATTGGAATTGTGAACTGATCCAATGATTCTAGAGAGCAATTTGAAATTGTGCCCAAGGGATGATAAAACTGTGCATACCCTTCGATACAGCAATACCACTACTAGGTCAGTATCCCAAAGAGATCATAAAAAATGGGAAAAACTCACATGTACAAAAAATTTATAGAAGTTCCTTTTGTAGTGAAAAAGAACTGGAAATTGAGAGGATATCCATCAACTAAGAAATGTTTACATGAATGTGATGGAGAGCTATTGTTCCATAAGAAATCATGAATGGGCAGACTTCAGAAAACCTGAAAAGACTTGCATGAACTGATGCTGAGTGAAGTGAACAGAACCAGGAGAACACTGTACACATTAACAGCAATTATGATAGAATAGTTCCTCTCAGTAGTCCAGTCATCAAGAGCAATTCTGAGAGATTTGTGATAGAAAATGCCATCCACATCCAGAGAAACAACTATGGAGTCTGAATGCACAGCAAAACAATGTTCCCATTTTAAAAGCTGAATTATGTTGTTTTTTCTCATTTTATTTTCCTTTAAGTATTTATTCTTCTTTAACAACATGAATAGTATGGAATAAGATAAATATGATTGTACATGTACAACATATATCAGATTACTGGCTGCCATGAGAATGATAGAGGGGAAGGGAGGATGGTGGAAAATGTGGAATTCGAAAGCTTACAAAAATATGAATGCTGAAAACTATTTTTGCATGTAATTGAAAATAAAAAATATCAAAAAGAACTGATGAATAAATGGTTTTTAACCACCATTCTACTAAGGGTAAGTCTTCACCTGCTTGGGGTAGATATTCTCTAACTTGCTAACAGGTTTAAAACCTGTTGGTGGCTTTCAATCAAGCTTAACATTTTTACCAGGATGTGACTCTGCACATGCTACAGCTTCTTGGAGTCATAGGTGAGAATTGGATGAGAAGTAGACACTAAAGGTATATGAATCGCTCTGAAAAGGGATCAAAAAGCCCTCACACACTTAAAGGGCCATAAAGGTGATGGAAACAGGTGCTATGAGTACTTAGAGCTTGATTAGATGTTGAAGATGCCAAGGTTTCCAAGGCATCTTGGGCTATTAGCAATTATCTTGATTTTGTTCTGCCACTGGACTTTGATGACTCCAAAACCCGAGTGAGGCTGAGGTATTTGAACAGCTCCGTCTCATTTAAGTATACTTTGCACAAAAGTCAAAATGTCACCCCTGATGTCACTGATCCTCTTCAAAAACAAAGGATGGAAAACAAACAAACAAAAAAAAAAACAAAACAAAGGATGAACAAAAAGAGGAAATGATGATCTAGGGAATTCATGATGCCAATAAATATAAATATGCTCTTTTGTATCAAGCATATTTTGTGTTATTGGTCATGTGACCCAACTTCGGTCTGACATTCAATCTTTTCCTACTTTGAAGTCCCAATAGAAAACATTTCCACCATTGGAAAAAAAATGGTGTGCAGTTAGTTGATCTCTTTGCTTTATTCAAGTAGAAGTGCAGTTGTGAGGCAACGATTTTGCATTATTAAGGCAAATTTCAAAAAATAATAAAGTTGGATCATGAGCTTCTGCCTTGTGGGAATTATTTTTTAATTTATTTTTATTAAAGATATTATTTGAGTTTTACAATTTGCTGTCCAAACTTCCTTCCTTCCCCTCAACCCACCCCTCCCCACAGAAGGAAGTCTGTCAGTCTTTACTTTGTTTCCATGTTGTACATTGATCCAAATTCAGTGTGATGAGAGAGAAATCATATCCTTAATGAACAGACAAGAAGTCTAAGAGACAACAAGATCAGACAATAAGATATCTGGGTTTTTTTTAAATAAAAGGGAATAGTCCTTGAACTTTGTTCAAACTCCACAGCTCTGTATCTGGATACAGAAGGCACTCAACTTTGCAGACAGTCCAAAAATGTTTCTGATTTTTGCACTGATGGAATGAGCGAGTCCTTCAAGGTTGATCATAACTCCCATGTTGCTATTAGGGTAAAACAGTATTTTTCTGGTTCTGCTCATCTCACTCAGCATCAGTTCATGTAAATCCCTCCAGGCTTCCCTGAAATCCCGTCCCTCCGGGTTTCTAATAGAATAATAGTGTTCCATGACATACATATAGCACAGTTTGCTAAGGCATTCCCCAATTGAAGGACATTTATTTAATTTCCAAGTCTTTGCCACCACAAAAAGGGCTGCTATAAATATTTTTGTACAAGTGATGTTTTTACCCTTTTTCCTCATCTCTTCAGAGTATAGACCCAGTAGTGGTATTGCTAGGTCAAAGAGTATGCACATTTTGGTTGCCCTTTGAGCGTAGTTCCAAATAGCTCTCCAGAAAGGTTGGATGAGTTTACAGCTCCTCCAACAGTATAATAGTGTCCCAGATTTCCCACAACCCTTCCAACAATTATCATTATCCTTTCTGGTCATATTGGCCAAACTGAGAGGTGGTACCTCAGAGAAGCTTTAATTTGCATTTCTCAAAGAATTAATGATTTAGAGCAATTTTTCATATGGCTATGGATTGCTTTGATCTTCTCATCTGTAAATTGCCTTTGCATATCCTTTGACCATTTGTCAATTGGGGAATGGCTTTTTTCCAAAAAAAAAAAATATGACACAGTTCTCTGTATATTTTAGAAATGAGCCCTTTCTCAGAATCATTAGTTGTAAAGATAGTTTCCCAATTTACATGTCTTTTGATCTTGGTTAGAGTGGTTTTATCTGTGCAAAAGCTTTTTAATTTAATGTAATCAAAATCATCTAATTGGTTTTTGGTGATGTTCTCCAACTTTTCTTCAGTCATAAACAGCTCACTTTTCCATAGATCTGACAGGTAAACTAGTGCTTGATCTTCTAATTTGCTTATAGTATTGTTTTTTATGTGTAAGTCCTGTATCCATTTGGATCTTATCTTGGTAAAGGGTGTTAGGTGTTTGTCTAATCTGAGTTTCTTCCATACTAACTTCCAATTATCCCAGCAGTTTTTATTAAAGAGGGAGTTTTTATCCCAATAGATGTACTCTTTGAGTTTATCAAACAGCAGATTACTATAAACACCTCCTGCTTTTGCACCTAGTCTATTCCACTGCTCCACTACTCTATTTCTTATCCAGTACCAAAAAGTTTTGATGACTGATGCTTTATAATATAATTTCAGATCAGGTAGGGCTAAGCCACCTTCTTTTGCACTTTTTTTCATTAAGCTCCTGAAAATTCTTGACTCTTTATTTTTCCATATGAATTTACTTACAATTTTTTCTAACTCATTAAAGTAATTTTTTGGAATTTTGATTGGTAGGGCACTAAACACGTAGTTTATTTTGGTAGAATTGTCATTTTTATTATATTAGTTCTACCTATCCAAGAGCAGTTGATATTTGCCCAGTTATTTAAAACTGATGTAATTTGTGTGAGAAGTGTTTTATAATTGTTTCCAAAAAGGTTCTGAGTCTGTCTTGGCAAATAGACTCCCAAGTATTTTTTACTGCCTGAGGTTACTTTGAATGGGATTTCTCTTTCTAGGTCTTCCTGCCATATCTTGCTAGACATATATAGAAAAATCAAGGTCTTATGAGGGTTTATTTTATAACCTGCAACTTTGCTAAAATTGCTAATTGTTTCTAGTAGTTTTTTGGATGATTTCTTGGGATTCTCTAGGTAGACCATAATGTCATCTTCAAAGAGTGAGAGATTTTTCTCTTCCTTCCTAGTTCTAATTCCTTCAATTTCTTTTTTCTTCTCTAATTGCTGAAGCTAACGTTTCTAATACAATATTGAATAGTAGTGGTGATAATGGGCACCTTTGTTTCACCCCTGATCTTACTGGGAATGCCTCTAGCCTCTCCCCATTGAATATAATGCTTGTTGATGGTTTCAGATAGATACTGCTAATTATGCTAAGGAACAGTCAATTTATTCCTACATTCTCTAATATTTTTATTAGGAATGGATGCTGTATTTTGTCCAAAGCTTTTTTGGCATCTATTGATATGATCATATAATTTCTGATAGGTTTGTTGTTGATATAATTGAGTATACTAACAGTTTTCCTAATATTGAACCAATCCTGTATTCCTAGAATAAATACTACTTGATCAAAATGTATTATCCTAGTGATAACTTGTTGTAATCATTTTGCTAAGGTTTTATTTATTATTTTTGCATCTATATTCAACAGGGAGATAGATCTATAATTTTCTTTCTCTGTTTTAACTCTTCCTCGTTGAGGTAACAGCACCATATTGGTTTCATAAAAAGAGTTAAGCAGAGTTCCATCTTTCCCTGTTTTTCCAAAAGTTTATATAGAATTGGAACCAATTTTTCCTTAAATGTTTGGTAGAATTCGTTTGTGAATCCATCAGGCCCTGGAGATTTTTTCTTAGGGAGTTCAATGATGGCTTGGTGAATTTCTTTTTCTGAGATAGGGTTGTTTAGGTATTTAATCTCTTTTTCATTTAACCTGGGCAACTTATATTTTTGTAAATATTCATCCATTTCACTTAGATTATCAAATTTATTGGCATAGAGTTGGGCAAAATAATTTTGAATTATTACTTTAATTTCCTCCTAATTGGTGGTGAGTGCACCTTTTTTCATTTATGACATTAGCAATTTGATTTTCTTCTTTCTTTTTTTAATAAAATTGACCAGAGGTTTATCAATTTTATCAGTTTTTTCATAATACTAACTTTTGGTTTTATTTATTAATTCAATAGTTTTTTTGCTTTCAATTTTATTAATTTCTCCTATAATTTTTAGAATTGCTAATTTGGTGTTTAATTGGGGATTTTTGATTTGTTCTTTCTCTAATTTTTTTAGTTGCATGTTTAGTTTATTGATTTCCTCATTCTCTATTTACTCATGTAAGCATTTTAAGCTATAATATATCCCCTGAGGGTCACTTTGAATGAATCCCATAGGTTTTGGCATGTTGTTTCATTATTATCATTATCTAGGATAAAATGGTTAATTCTTTCTATAATTTGTTTTTTTGGTCCACTCATTTTTTAAAATGAGGTTATTCAGTTTCCAATTTGTATCTCCTTGGATCAATATTCCATATGACTTTTATTGCATTATGATCTGAGAAAGATCATTTCACTATTTCTGCCTTTCTGCAGTTGATCATTAGGTTTTTATGTCCTAATACAGAGTCAATTTTTGTATAAGTTCCATGTACTGCAGAGAAAAAGGTATATTCCTTTCTATCCCCATTCAGTTTCCTCCATAAGTCTACCATATCTAATTTTTCTAACAATCTATTTACCTCCTTAACTTCTTTCTTGTTTATTTTATGATTTGATTTATCTAGATCTGAGAGAAGGAGGTTGAGGTCTCCCACTAGTAGAGTTTTGCTGTCTACGTCTTCCTGTATTTATGTCAGCTTCTCCTCTAAGAATCTGGATGCTATCCCACTGGATGCATATATATTCATTATTGAAATAACTTTAT
Source organism: Macrotis lagotis (assembly GCF_037893015.1). Classification (NCBI taxonomy): domain Eukaryota; kingdom Metazoa; phylum Chordata; class Mammalia; order Peramelemorphia; family Peramelidae; genus Macrotis; species Macrotis lagotis. Next base: position 231,979,713 of record NC_133659.1, on the reverse strand, counting down.
TGTCTATGGTACCTTTTAGAAGTATAAAGTTTCCTTCCTTATCTCTTTTAACGCTATCTATTTTTGCTGCTGCTTTGTCTGAGACAAGGATTGCTACCCCTGCTTTTTTTTTACTTCAGGTGAAGCAAAATATATTTTGCTCCAACCTTTTACCTTTACTCTATATGTATCTCTCTGCTTCAAATGAGTTTCTTGTAAGCAGCATATTGTCAGATTCTGGTTCTTAATCCACTCTGCTATTTGCTTATGTTTTAAGGGAGAGTTCATCCCATTCATGTTGAAAGTTATGATTACTAATTATTTATTGCCCTCCATGCTATCTTCCCTCTGTTTGTATTTTCCCCCTTCCCCCCATCCATATTCCCCAGTATTTTGTGTCTGAATATCACCCCCTTCAGTGTGTTTGCCCTCCTATATCACCCCTCCCCTTTTTTCCCTTTCCCTTTTCCCTTCTCTTCCTTTTGTTACTTCCCCCTTTTTTCTCCACTCTCCCTCCCTTTCTCCATCCCTCCTCCCCTTTTCCCCTTTTAATACTTGAAAGATTAAATGTTTTATAAGATAACTGAGTATGTGTAGGTTGACTTTAAGCCAAGTCTGATGAGAAGAAGATTCAGGTGTTTCTCATCTGCTCCCTTCTTCCCCTCTATTACCATAGGTATTTTGTACCTCTTAGTGTAATGAGATTTACCCCATTCATTCCCCTCCCTCCTCCTGTTTCTTTCCTGTCCCCCTTTTTAAGAAAGTAGTGTTTCTTATATCATCCTGAGTCATAGAAAATTCTGAGTATCTGTCACTTCTAGCTAAGTGCATTCTATCTAATACAGTTAAAATTCTTGACAGTTATTAGAGTCTTTCTCCCAAGTGGGGTTACAGCCAGTTATATCCCATTAGATAGCGGTCTCATGGATAGATCATGAATGTCCATCATTTCTGGCTCGGTATATTCTCTCTGTTAGAGTAACAATTCTCAAGATTTATGAGAATCTTTCTCCCCATGTTGGGATATAGCCAGTTTCAACTTATTGGATAGCAGTTTTTTCCCTTTTACTGCCCCCCTCTATTTTTGTTGCCTTTTCATGTTTCTCTTGAACCTCCTTTTTGATGTCCAAATTTTCTATTTAGCTCTGGCCTTTTCATCAGGAATTTTTGGAATTCTTCCATTTCGTTAAATGCCCATCTTTTTCCCTGGAAGAGAAGGCTCAGCTTTGTGGGATAGTGGATTCTTGGCTGCATTCCAAGCTCCCTTGCTCTTCAAAATATCTCATTCCAGGCCCTTCCATCACTTAAATTTGATGCAGCCATGTCCTGCATAATCCTTACTTTGTTTCCTTGATATTTAAATTGTTTCTTTCTGTCTGCTTGCAGGATTTTCTCTTTTATCTGATAGTTATGCAATTTGGCCACAACATTCCTTGATGTTTTCATTTTAGGATCTTTTTCTGGAGGGGATCAATGTATTCTTTCAATAACTACTTTACCAACTGGTAGCAGGATATCAGGAAAATTTTCCATCACTAGATCCTGTAATATTAAGTCCAGGCTTTTTTTCTCTTCAATGTATTCAGGAAGTCCAATAATTCTGAGGTTGCCCCTCCTCGACCAATTCTCAAGGTCAGTGGTTTTACTGATGAGTAATTTACATTTTCTTCTATTTTTTTCTATTTTTTGATTTTGTTTAACAGGCTCTTGCTGTCTCATGAAGTCATTAGTTTCTGAAGACTCTATGCTTTTTTTTTTAGAGTTTTCTTCATTAACCTTATGCAACTTCTTTTCCAATTGGTGAATTATACTTTTGAAAGAGTGTTCCATTTGACCAATTGAGGTTTTGAGAGAATTATTTTCTTTTTGCATTTGCCCAATTGAGGATCTGAGAGAATTATGCTCATTTTATATTTGTCCAATTGAGGATCTGAGTGATTTGGTCTCATTTTGTGTTTGACCAATTGTATTTTCTAAGGATTTGTTTTCTTGTTGCAAGGTATTAATTGTCTCTCCCAAATTTTCCAGTTGATTTTTAAACTCCTTCCTTATTTCTTCAAGGACATCTTTCTGTGCTGGAGGTCAGATCATTTTCTCCCCAGAGATTTTAGTTCTCTCTGAGTTAGGGTCTTTTCCTTCCAAGAATTTTTCTATAGATCCACCTTTCCACTGACCTTTCTTCATTTTGCTAAGATCTTGAGTTGGGGAGGGGTTGGTTCACAGGCTTTTGGGCTGATTCTTCTGTTCATACACCTTTGCCTGAGGCAGAAGTAGTCTGTGATTTTGTTTGTTCTGGGAAGAGGCCTCAGCTGCAATGGAGGCTTGGACTCAGAGTTCCTCAGACCAGAGGAGCCCAGGGATGGTGTCTGCAGCTCTCCTGCACAGGTACTCTCCCCCCAGCCCTGTCAGCAAGCTCCAGAGGGACAGCACCAACTCCAGTGCCTCTGCTCCCTAGTTGACTCAAGCCCCCACTGTCTCTCCCCACAGCTGATCCAGCAGGTCCAGCTCTCTGGCCCTCAGACTCCCAGCTCCAATTCAGCTGCTAATCTGGCTGATCTGGGGCTGATCCACCCTCTGAGCCCTAATTGGTTCAATGCTGCTGCAGGAGGCAAATCCTGAGGTAGATGTTCTTTCTCCTGGCTTTTCTTTCTAGGTTTTGTGGGTCAGATTTCTGTTAAGAGGTTTATTTCATGTGATAGATGGGGAAAGGTCAGGAGACTTTAGAACTGTGCCTGTCTTCTCTCTGCCATCTTGGCCAGAAGTACATTGTGGGAATTATTACAGATTCTCCAGAAACATGTCAACCTCTTGGCTTTGCCCATGGCTACTAACAGACACAGCTGCACTGTTCCCTTTGTATCTTCATACAAGATAAAACCTCACACACATTAACTCAGTGAGATGCAAATCCCTTTGAAGGATGTAATAGCTTGATTATCCAACACCCTGGAGCCTGGCACTATGGTGAACCCAAAGTAAATGAACAACGAAACCTTTTAAATATTCATTTATGTCTATAGACAAAACATAACAACTTTAATTATCTTTAGGAGTGTCTCTGTAAAAGTCTACAAGATTTTGCTTCCCTCCTCTTTCAAAAAGTGTTGCAAAATTTGTATTTATATCTATCTATCTATGTTTATGATTTATACCATTTCATTTCCTAATGTAATTATCTTTTATACCAAAAAATATTAAAAAAGGAAAGAAAAAAGTAGTTTAACTAAACTCATCAGTTTAGTCTGACAGTACACATAGTATTTCATATTCATAGTCCCTGACTGAATGAGAGAGAGAGAGAGAGAGAGGAGTAGAGAAAAAGAGGCACATTTTCTCCTGTGAATATTTCAAATTGAATGACTCATAAATATTTTATTTATTCATATCTAAAAATGAACTCATTAGTTTTTGCATCAAATTCTCCCATTTTAGTAGCTTTCATTTTATTGTAGGAGGCACCACCATTTTCTCAGCTACTCAGGTCTAAGTGTGAACCTCAATTTTTCATTCTAACTCCCATATTTTTCCTCTAGTTATAGCTCTATATACACATACATATGCCTGTATATGTTTGCATATATATATGCATATCTATATGTATCATGTATATGCACAGAGATATAGATCAAAACTACATATCTCAATATTGACACCATCCTCATCATCTCATACCTGGGTAATTACAACTGTCTTATTGTCTTGCCTCAATTCTCTTTTCTTTCCAGACCATCCTCTACTCAGTTGTCAAATTTATTTCATTAAAATCTAAGTCTTGGGGCGGCTAGGTGGAGTAGTAGATAAAGCACTGGCCCTGGAGTCAGGAGTACCTGGGTTCAAATCTGGTCTCAGACACTTAATAATTACCTAGCTGTGTGGCCTTGGGCAAGCCACTTAACCCCGTTTGCCTTGCAAAAAAAAAATCTAAGTCTGACCATGCTATCCACTCCTCTATTCAATAAATTCCAGTGATCCCCTATTATTAACAAGATCAATTATAAATTTCTTTGTGTGATTCCATGTACTCTGTGATACAGTGACATTGGCTTCCATCTTCCAACTTCATTCTTTTTCACTACTTTTCCTCCATATCTGCAAAGTTCTTCCCCAAAGCCATCTTCATCTCTACTTCCTATATTCTCTGGATTTCTTCAAGTCTCAGTTAAAGTCAAATCTTCAGCATGAAGTCTTTTCTAGTTCCCCCTTAATCTTGTTACTTTCCCTTTGAGACAATTTCCAGTTTTTCTTGTTTTCATAGGGTTGTTTTCATGTTATCTCTCTCATTAGACATTTATGATTTTCCTCCTATCACCAATGCTTAGCATGGTGTCTGATACATAATAGGTATTTAATATATGTTTATTGACTTTTTCTTTGGTCCAAGCTTGGTCATCATAATTATGTAGAATTAAATTTCTTTTTTGTTCTCATCCTTTCCATGTACATTGCTATAAACATTTTGCATATTATTTTTGGTTCTTGTTGTTCTTTAAAAAAACAAATAATGAGATGTCTCAGTTTGTGTTTCAATAATCTATTTTCCACAAACTCATATTATATTACATTTTAAATCACACCTGCTGTAAACTGTATATTCTACTTTAATTAGAAATAGAAGCACAAATAAATTGAAATAATTTCAATAAGGCAAAGTCCAAGGATTATAGTAGTGTCCTAAGGATTTATCCTATTTATATTCCAAAACATATCAGTAGAAAAAAATTAGACTACCTAAATCATGGCAAAACTGTTAGATTTTGTTAAGCACTATATACTAAAAATCAGAGAGCTCTGTAATAAATTTTAGAAAAGTTTTGAACAAAAAAAATTAGAAACAAAAATGTTTTGTGACATATAAGGTTCATTTAGGATTTCTGATATATAACTGGAAAACTATCTACTCCAAATCTGTCATTTTTATATATAAAGAAACATGGATAGAGAGGTTAAATTAATTGACCCTAAAGACCCAGGTAAGAAATAGCTGTTAAAAATCAAACTGACTTCAAATTAAACAATCTTTCTCCTAAAACTTAATGGCCTACTTTAATGCTTAACAATGCAGTAAACCTAAACCATTACATTATGTATATATTTTATTTTTTACCAGATTACTGATAACTGAATCCAATACACATATATGTATATATGCATACATGTATACTTACATACAAAACTGAATACTGTTCTTTGCACAGAGAAGTTTATTCATAAAATCATATATAATTCAGATGAAGAAAATATTAGAGATGAAAGGAAACATAGAAGAGGCAATCTAACAAGAGATCCACATTTTAAACTACTTGCCTAAGGGTACATGTCAAGTGTCAAAGCCCAGATTTTCACCTGGGCTTCCCAAGTCCAGTACGCTCTCCATTGCAGCATGCTTTAGTTTGAAGCTGCTTGTTTGTGACTCTGAATCTCAATTAGGCTGGAGAATCCTTCTTCTCTCCCACTCAATATTTAATTGCTGCACACAAGGAGATAGATGCTCTCCAAGCTGCTGCTATTTCCCCACATTTCTAGGTACTTTATGTCTAAGGAAAAAGAAAAGCAAAACCAGGACATAAACACATTGAAAATAGAAGTTGTTGCACTCTGTATTTCTATCCCCAGCATCTACCATACTTCATCTACCATACAGCAAATAGCACTTAATAAATACTTGTTTATTAACTAATTGAAGTAACACAAATGATTTCTTTTGTCCTTGTCATTACAATACTTCCATTGTAGTTTACTATAAAGAAGTTTTGAGCAAAGTCTATTCTTATTCATTTGCCCACATAAATCTCAGTAAGCTTGTATCACAAATAATCACCTTCTAGATGAGGTTGACTACAACCTGAATCAAATAGCATCATAGAACTATGACATGCAAGTAGAGGAAGGTACTTGAAATATTGTCTAAGTGACACAATGGGCCTGTAGTAAGGAACATCATCTGAGTTTAAAGAAGGAATAAGCTACTAGCAATAGGATCCTGGACAAGTCACTTAATCTCTGCATAATTATAATAACAGCAACTGTCTCCTGGGATCTTATTAGGATCAAATAGGATTTATCAAATATTTAGCATAGTGCCTGGCACATAATAGGGTTTTTAGGCAGTTAATAAATGTTTCTTTCCTTTCTCCTTCCTTTCCTTCCTTCCTTCCTTCCTTTCTTTTCTTCCATACTAGTTCAATTCCCTTGGAGGAGGCAAATGAAGCCCATAGTGGAGAAAGAACTTAATCTATGTTAACTGAAATGAAAGCAAAGTTATCTTCAACAGATACCAAAACTAGTCATAGTGCTGAGGAAAAAATAAGAATCCTGGACCAAGATAGCAGTCTAAACAAAGGCAGGCTACCAGCTCCCCCCCACAGCTACTCCAGCAAAAACCTTAAATTCACATTGAAATGCACAATGATTAAGAAACTCAAAGAAAAACTAGGGTAAATTATTCTTTCTGGAACTTCACAAGAAGTTGAAATGAGGGTAAGAATTGGAAATATTATATATATATATATATATATATATATATGTATATATAAACTGGTCTTGAAAATAGGTCAAGGAGAAATAATTTAAGAATAATTAGATTCCCTAAAAATTATAATTAAAAGTAACCTAAAATCTATATAAAAATTAAAATTATCCAGATCTAGAGAGGATATGGAAAATAGAAAGAACCTACCAATCTCCTTTCAAAAGGGACAATAAAACAAAAAGTCCCAAGAATGTGATAGCCTTTTTAAAGAACAAACACTCTATCAAATGAAACCTGCTTACTTTTACATTAAATAAGATGGATCATGGAACAAAGAGCTTTCCTTGGAAACATAATGTCTTCGAAAGGTTTTTAGGGAGTTAAAAAAAATCAAGAGGACTGGTGATTAATGAGGAGTAAATTGATTTTAGTCTCCTTTTTTTAAAAGGAGAAGGAGAAAAGAGACTAAAAGCAAAAATAATAACATAGAAAAAAGAGGAAGAAGGAATTGGAACTGGCTATTTCTCATAATTGAGAAGAAGAATATGCAAAAATGGAGCCAGGGGTGGGAGAAATAAACATCAAATAAAACATTCATATGCTCATACACATGGATAAAGTTTGGTGTAGAAATAAAGGGAAAAATGTGACTAGAAAGACAAGGGGTGAGAGAACAGTTGTAAAGATGTAGGGAATAGCTGCCATTTAAATTAATGTTCTGATCCTAAAAAGGAGATTAAGAGGAAAAGGAAAGAAATGGAATCTTATGAGGTTGTCTATCAATTGGTAACAGATGAATAAATTGAAGTCTATGTACATAATGTGAATATTATAAAGAAATGTAATTAAGATAAATTGATGCAGAGTGAAGAAAGCACAAGCAAGAAAAATATTTATAAGCTCAACAATGTAGTTAAAATATTTTAAATATTTAGAATTCTGAACAATTCACTGATCAACTGGGTCTCCAAAAAATCTATAATGTTTCATATCTTTTACATTTTTTGGACATGGTTACTGTGTAGATTCATTTTTGCCTATTTTACTATGTTTTCTTGTTTCAAAGATCTTATTTTCTTTCCTTTTCATTGGGGAGAGAAGAATTGGCAAAATGCTGTCCCATCTCAAAGAGGATCAATGAAACATTCTTTTAAATGCTGAAAAACATATGAAAAAAAAACACAGGACACAAACAAGTAGGATTTTTTAAGTAGCATGTAGAATTTATTCATTTAAAAATGTATGAAATGGAGATTTAGTTTCCTATTAAAGTCTTTTCTTCTATATTCTGTTGTGTATATGGAAATGCTCTTTGGAGGGTGAAATATTGAGTTTTCATAAAATAATGTACAATGACTCAAATGAGATATTTGAAAATCATTTACTATGGCACCTGACATGATAAGTACTTAAAATATTTTTGCTTCCTCTCTATTTCAAGAATCAATTAACAAATATTAATTGCTTACTTTGTTTAATATCCTAGACTAAGTAATAATGATATAGTACTGAAAAACCACTATCTCCTTATTCTTTTTTCTTAACTTCATTTTTCCCTGCTTACCACCTTTTTTGTCAATTTCAAAAGTCAAAGAATTATTATAAGTCCATATCAGATTAGGAAAGACAATAGAAAATTAGTTTACACAGCTACATTTCACTTAGAAGATATTGTCTTTCTATATATAAAACATATCTCAAAACATGAGGATCAGTTCTCAGAGTTAAATAGACTAATATAGTTATTCACTAAAGATTTACTAACTGCCTACTTAAGAAACAGGTCCTGTAATTAACTTTTGAGGCAGAAAAGAGGAAGAAGACATTCTCTGGCCTTAAGTAGCTCACATTCTAATGGAGGAAGATAGCAAGCAAATAATTAGTTATATAATATATATTTGCATAGATACCTTTCACCTAAAGCCCAAATCATTGGCACAAGATACAAATGAAGCACTGAACAAAAAGTTCAATTAACTTGGCCTGTTCAATGAACCTATGGAATATTTTAGAGAGGTCCTCAAGGTTAAATTAAATCATAAACAGGACAGGAGCAAAGAATGCACCTTTGTTCTTAGATTTTCTATGTCGCATTATATGAGCTCACGGTCACCTATATAGAGAAGTGAGCCTAAAATGTGAAAATGTTTCTCAGAGTGCTTTCAGAGTCATGAAAGTCAAGACCAATAGTTAGACATGAGATGAGTCAGAGACTCTGCTTTTTCTTTTTCTCTTTATTCTGTTAACCAGTTATAATACTCAAAGATTCCAAAGCATGTATTTGAAAGTGGATGTTGCAATTAACTTCTTATTTCCCTCTCAACTGTCTTAAAAGTTTAAGAATATGTAAGTACACAGTATATAAAAAGTAAAGTTTGGAAGTCATTTTTGGAACTGCTAATCCTTCCCTAATCTTCCAATGGTGATATGAAATAAATATGGATATTTTCAGCCATCATCAGTTGGTGAAAAAGGATATCATTCAATAAATTTCAGTAAGAATTCTTAAGTTTTATGCATTGGCACTAAAAAGCAACTTTTCTCTTTCTATCATTGATAATGCTTTTTTCCACAAAGTCAATCATCTGGAAAAGAATTTATAGTTAAAGTTTGATTTTTTTTAAAAGGTAGGATAATTTGATTAATTCTTTTCATTTTAAAAGAAAACAAATCCTAAAATTCAGGGTAGCAAAAGCATTACTTTATTCCCCCAAATCCATTCCTCTTCATATCTTCCTTATTTCCACTGATGTTCTGTCACCCTAATAACCCAAGCCTGGAAGCTCAAAAATATCTTTGACTCATCACTATCCTTTATCCCTTTTGTTTAATAAGCTACCAAGTCCTGTTGCAGCACCTACATAGTGCTACTATGGAGATGAGATATTCAAACAGATGCATCCAAGAATTCACCAGTTGGTGAGATATTTAAAATTTGATTTCTGGGATGTTGTGGAGAATTCTGAGAAAGAGAGAATAGATGGGAGAATAGAATTTATTCTCCATCTTGGAACCACAGTCATGATAAATGACTTAGTAGAGATTTGGAGATGAATATTTCAAGCCTAGGAAACAGTGTTACAAGTTTGAAAAATTGGGAACTCCTGGAGTGCAGGTCATGTGACATGCAGAAATGAGAGATGTACCTTAATTTTTTACAACTTTATCTGAAACTCTGGTGAGGGCTGAGTGATTAGACAGCTAAGGTGCCAAAGATTTAAACAGAAAGGAAACTAATTCTGACTCAGCTTTCTTTAATGCTGCCACAATGTATATACCATGTAGCTCTCTCTGCATTTTCACCCTACCCAGGTCGAAATGAGTTTTGCTTGTACATAGTTAAGTAGAACATGGCATTACATTGAATAGATGAGCTTGAGTTTGGTCTTCAGGCTTCATCTTCTGCTTTATGATTGTTTAATTTTATTTTTTGTTGTTTTTGTTTTTCCTCTGTTCAAAGGTGACTGAACAATGATCCTGAGATTGGCATTTTCAGTTTTGAAGGAAATATTGCAAAGTTTGAGAGACTAAGAGCATCTTAAGTACTTTTAATGTAGAGCCATCTGAACTACAAGACATGCTCTCAATGACTATCAAAGTGCTTTTTGGATTAGAAAATGACTACTGCTACAATATAGATTTTTGCTTGTCAAAAGTCATTAACTTTGAGAGAAACCAGTGCAACACTGAGGAAGAATGAGCTTCATTTCACAGGAAAGTAAAAGAGACCAAACTTGAAAAGGTTGAGCAATTAATATAATCTATTCCTCCCAGAGAGTGGATGAGGGTAGTAATATGTTTAGCAGTCAGTTCTCCAGAAAAATAAAATAAAATAAAAAATACTCATGAAATATTTTTAAATATAATCTGTATCATTAGCATTTTATCTATCATTTTCTTAAATCTAGATGTTCAACAAAATATAAATCAACCAAAATTTCTAAAATGTTGCTAATTTCCAAGTAAATGTTCACATAGGAAATTTAACAATTATCTCTAGTTCCAGCACAACATTAGGTGAAAAAAATGAGAGAGAAGGGAGATGTCTAAGGAAGACATTGTCTCGCTAAGCATCACTCTCAATTCTCAGAATTCCTCTGTGGAACCTCATAAGTTTGACTATTCTGCCTGGAGTATCAACCCATCAAAGTCTTACAGAATAAAAAAGATGTACCTCCTGACTCTACCTATTTGCATGACACCAAAAAGGAGAATAAATTCCATCTTCTGGTTTCTCTCTTTTAAAATCCTCCAAATTTATCATGCCAGAAATGCAAGTCCAAATATATCACCAACTATTAAGCTTCCAGATAGACTCAAGTAGTCCTCCTAACAAAGATACATCTTTTGCATATATCCTATTTTCCCTCACTTTTATAAGCACTACTCAATCCTAGGCCTTCCAATGTGCCACCACTCAATTCTCTTGCCTAGAATATTTCATTAGCATTCTAATGGTCTTCCTGCCTCAAGTCTCTCTGCTATCCAATCCATCCTCCACATAAAAGTGAAATTGACATTCCTAAAGGTCTAATCATGTGCACCCTATTGCCTCCAGAAAGAAACAAAAACTCCTCTTAGGCACTTAAAACCTTGCGCAATATGACTCTAACCTATTTTCTAGATTGATTTCATATTACTCACTCTTGTGAATTCTTTGCTTCAATGAAACTAGTTTACTTGTTATTTTTCCATATGCATACCACAGGTTGTCTTCCAAACAAGAAATTCCCTTTGGACTACCTATTTCTTTTAAAGGTTTCCTGAATAATTTTTCTCATAATTCCTGCTAGTTGTTAACATCCATAACTTCACTGCATTATCCAAATTACAGTAACCTGTTTTGTATATTTTATACTTATTTATTCATATACATTTTCTTTCCAGGAAACTTCACAGTGAATAGAGAGCTGAACTGGTAGTCAAGATCTGAATTCAAATCTACCCTTCTTAAATTACCCTTAAAGAGGGTGACTGCTTAAGGCAAAGCATTTACTCTGTTTACCTCAGCTTCTTCAATGTTAGAATGAGAATCATAATAGCACTTGCTTTTCAGGATTCTTGTGAGGATCAAATGAGAGTATTTTTAAAGTTGTTAGAATAGTAAGTACTTAATAAATGTATGCTCCCTTCTGCCTTCCTCTCTCTCTCCAGTAGAATGGGAAAGGATTTAATGGTAGGAATCATTTAATTTTTGTGTTGCTATGCCTGGGGCTCAGCATAGATTTTGCCACATGGTAGGCACTAATAGATGCTCAATGAATGAATGGAAGTACCTTCATTTTAAAAGATGGAGAAGAATACTGTGAAATAAAAATGATCCTGAATGTGTATGGCACAAAAAAAGAGGCAGCTGCACTTTGCCAAATCAGTCAAATAAGTGATTAAAAATCGTGTGGCAAAGAAACATCTCTTCACTTGATTTAAAGAACTAAAGTTATTGACAAAGCATTCTATTAGTCCTTAAGAGCCAGGTCACATAACACTTAGGTATAATTCAAAATGTTGAAGCATATACACACACACACACACACACACACACACACACAATCCTTAACAAACAAAAGACTCCTAAAACTTAATAACTATAGGAAAATCATCAAAAAGGGAATGAGAAAATAAAGAAGAGGATATACACCATGTTTATTGATGGCCAAAGAGACAATTAGACATCATCTGGTCTCCAGAAGACAAAATGTAGTAGGCAATCAGGTGTATAGCATGTATGTAAATTTAATAGGGAGATAAGATAGATATCTATCAGAAAGGATACTAGGTTTATACTGAGGAACTTTCAGCAGAAATTATCAATTCTGAATATTACAAAAACTAATTAGCCACTGTGACAAAGATTGAGTTCAACCTCATAAAATGATCAGTGAAGTAAAATCCTTACCTAAAGAATAGCCAACAAAGGTGACTTAGTCCACTAACAGAAGCCAACATTTGGATTTAAAATATTGCACTAAAACATAAAACTGATAATTTGATAACCCAACACATTCATCATTATGCCCATTCAAAAGAATTGCCTACCTTCTCTCTTATCTAATGAAGCATTTATTATATGACTATTGCCTACTATCCTAGTCCAAAGAGAATCCCAGATGTATATTTACAGTACAAGAATATTGGCTGCACACTGTACTCTGGGCAAAGATCAGCTTTTGTGAACAGAGCTTCTTTATTAAAGAACAAATCATGCTGGACAAACCTGATTGCTTTTTTGAAGCAGCTTGTCAAATAAGGGGGTTTGATAAACAAAAGGGTCTTTTTTTAATAAATCTGAATATTTTTTAAAATAAATCATTGAAGAGTCTTCATTTGAAATTATACTTGGAAAACCTGTTCCATCTGACTTCAGAATAAAATCTAGCTAAAACCCATTAGTAGGCATCTCTCATACAGAAGGGAAATGAAAATTCTATTCTAAAGAACAGCTGTACAAATGTAGTGGGAGTAGGGGAGTTCTGCATGAATGTGAGATGAGCTGTGAAATTTCTTTGAAACTTAATTCAACAAATATTTATTGAACCTACTATGTGCTAGACATTGTGTTAGGATGATGAGTATATAAAGAAAAGAAATAAACAAGCAGTCCCTACCCTCAGAAAGTTTATATTGTTGGGAGGGACTGGGGACAAGTCTATATATAGATAATTTAAGATAGTAGAACTTGGGGAAAGGGATGGCACTAACAACTTGAAAGATCAGGAAACATAGTCACCTTCATAGAATCCTAAGGGCAGATAAACCAAAAGGAGTAAAATATGTGAAAAGGAAGAATTGAGGAAGTACATTCTAGGCATGAGAGACAGTCTGTCCAAAAGCATAAAGATAGGAATGTCAAGTTGGGAGAACAGCAATGTTCTAGTTTGACTGGAACACAGAGTTTATGAAGGGGAGTAATAAGAAATACGTCTGGAAAGGTAGGTGGAAAGCAGATTGTGGAGGGGTTTAAATGCCAGGCCTAGTAGTCTGTAATTTATCCTAAAGACAACAAGGAGAATCAGGAAAGCGACTTGGTCAGGTCTGTATTTCAGGAATATTAATTTATCAATACCTTTTGAAGATTTATTGGAGAGGGGAGAGACTAGAAACAGGGAAATCAATTAGGATATTAATGGAATAGTTCAAGAGAGAAATGAAAAGGTCCTGAATTGAAAAGCAGGATAGTGGCAAAATATGGACCATGATGCAAAAGATAGAAATGGCAGGTTGCTATCCAGGAATGGAGTTCATTTAATTAAGACTGTTTAGAATGTATTTTACAGGTGTCTTGTAAATCTAGTTTTTAAAATCTTAAGGAGGATGAGGGAGAGAGAGAGAGAGAGAGAGAGAGAGAGAGAGAGAGAGAGAGAGAGAGAGAGAATGCAGGGAAGACTAATATTTGGGAAGAAGAGTTGCTGAGATGCTCAAAGCTAACAAGACAACAAAATCTAGGAAATAACTAAAGACTCAGGCTCACTCTTAGACTATATGACACCATTTATTATCCAATTCTCCTGAATATTCTTGTGTTTCTATCCCCAAACTCCCACCATGAGACTGTATTCCTTCAATATTCTTAGATAAAAAAACTCAATATGTATTATCTCTCCCTATTAAAATGTGAATTCCTTGAAAGTAGTAAGGGTTTCATTTTTCATTTATATCCTAAATGCTCAGCACTGTGTAAATAAATTCTTATTTATTCATTCCTTCACAATGTTAAGATGATATACATATAAGAGTTTTAATGTAAAGAAGGAAATTTAACATCATAGATTATTATATATCAGATGCAGTATAGTTTAGCTGATAGAGAGCTGGTCTCAAATTCAAAAAATCATGGATTGATACCCTGTCTCTGACATTTTCTATGTAACTCTTGATAAGTCACTTAATATTTCAGTGATCCAAGGCAACTTTTTGTGACTGTGAAAAGCAGAGAAGGTACTGGGCCACATTGGTAAAGACAATTCCTCACTAGGAGTCCCCCTACATTGGAAATAACATATTCATTTTTTACTGGCATTAATGAGGATTTCTGTAAATGAGATCCATGGCTAAAATACAGTTCTAGATGGATGTGTTTTACTCAAAGAAATCAGTTGGGCAAAAATCATGTGAGAAGGTGGGGAGGAAGAAAAATACCATTTTAAAGATATACTCATATTAGGCACAAGAAATCTGAATATTATGATGAACATTTGGTTAAAGATCAAAAAAAGAATAACTAAAAGAGACAGAGACATGTCTTCCATCAAAGGGAGGAAGAGTCAGAAATAAAAGAGAATATAAAGAAAAAAGTCTAAAATCACTATGAATTTTAAGGGGAAAGTTTAATTTTTGACACCTAGAACACAAGGAAATAAATCAAGAAATAACTAAAATTTGAATGATGTTTACTAAAACCTCAAAAAAGTTTGTTATAATTATTTTGTTCCTTTTTTCCCAATGGAAGAATTAGAAGGAAAAAATTAATTGATATTAAGGAAAATCAAAATAAAATAAGTTTTTGAAAATCAAATTCATGAAAATTGCTCTAAATCATTATTTATCAGAGAAATGCAAATTAAAGCTTCTCTGAGGTACCACCTCACACCTCTCAGACTGGCCAATATGAACAGAAAGGATAATGATCATTGTTGGAAGGGTTGTGGGAAATCTGGGACACTATTACATTGTTGGTGGAGCCGTGAACTCATCCAACCTTTCTGGAGAGAAATTTGTAACTTCACCCAAAGGGCAACAAAAATATGCATGCCCTTTGATCCAGCAATACCACTAGTGGGTCTATACACTGAAGAGATGATGAAAAAGGGTAAAAATATCACTTGTACTAAAATATTCATAGCAGCCCTGTTTCTGGTGGAAAAGAATTGGAAATTAAGTAAATGTCCTTCATTTGGGGAATGGCTTAGCACACTGTGGTATATGTATATCAAGGAGCACTATTGTTCTGTTAGAAACCAGGAGGGATGAGAATTCAAGGAAGCATAGAGGGATTTGCATGAAATGATGCTAAGTGAGATGAGCAGAACCAGAAAACCACTGTACGTCCTAACAGTAACATGGGGACAATGATCAAACTTGATGGATTTGCCCCCTCTGTGTAACAATCAGGGACAATTTTGGGTTGACTGCAATGGAGAATACCATCTGTATCAAGAGAAAGAACTGTGGAGTTTGAACAAAGACCAAGGACTATTACCTTAAATTCAGGAAAAAAAAAAACTAATATCTTATTGTCTGATCCTGCTATCTCATACTTTATGTTTCTTCCTTAAGGATATGATTTCTCTCTCATCACACTCAATGTGGAACAATGTATACTATGGAAACAATGTAAAAATGGACAAATTGCCTTCTGTGGGGGATGGGGAGGGAAGTAAGATTAGGGGAAAAATTGTAAAATTCAAAATAAAATCTTTAATATAAAAAAATCAAATTCATGTCACCTAATGATGACAATACCCAGGAGGCAAAAAATAGAATGGAGGTAGCATTCAAAATAACTATAAAATCAAGAAATTATTTGAAAAGCACTCTACTAACACATTCAATACTTGTATGCATTCAATTCAAAGTGTCCCTTAAAGAAATTTAAAAAACAATTTAAATGCTGGATGAATGAATGTTCATAGCTGGACTGTTTCAATATAATAAAAATGACAGTGCTACTAAAGTTAAATTTTAGAATTAATGCTATGTCTATCAAGCTTATCCAGAGGATAGCTTGAAGAGCTAGATAAAAATAATAACAAACTTCAAAGGAGCTCAAAATCTAGATTATAAAGAAAAATAATGGGTGTGTGGTAGGGAAGGTAAAAATGTTGGAGAAAACTTCCACACCCAAAACTAGATCATAAGCAGTAGTTATCAAATAAATTTGATTCTGGTTAAGAAAAAAAAACAAAAACAAATAGTAGATTGATAGAATAGGCTGGGGAAAGGGAAAATCACAAATAAAGACACCTGATAAGTCACTGTTCTATGTATAACCAAACATAAATCCAAAACAATAATTAGAAAAAATCTAAATAAAACAATTCTGAGATTTTACTTCCCAATCAGAAAACTGGAAAAAATGTCAGAAGATAGAAATAGTCTTTGATGAAAGAGTTGTAAAGAGACTGGCATAGTGTGAATACAACCAAATGGGAAAACAATTTGGAATTACACAAAGAAAGTGAATTCCCTTTGGCCCAAAGATTACACTCCTAAGTATATGACCTGAAGGTATCAGTGACAAAAAAGAAAGGCTCTATATGCACCATAATATTTATAACAGTTCTTTCTGCGGTATCATGGAATTAGTAACAAAGTAGATTGAGAATGGCTAATAAATTGTGGAAAATAAGTATAATTAAGATTCTCCCATTTATTGATTTTCTAATTTGTCTGTTATTTAGTTACATGCTAAATTCATTGTTTTTTTCTCTTTTTGAGGGAAATATGAAATTTTTCCTAAGAAATATTGTGTCTACATGCAAAAAAAATTTCTTCTCTCATTGTTTTCTTCAATGTTTTATCATTTTTTAATTCTTTTTTAAATCATCAGTTCATTAGACATGTTATTTAGAGGCAAATTAATTTCAATCCTTTCTTAATGATCCTTTATTGGATATAACATAAATATATCTATTGTATTGTGGGAAAGAAATATGTATTTAATATTTATGATTTTTTTTGCATTTATTTGTGAGATTTTTTAATGCCATAACATATGATCAGTTTTTGTAAAGCTGCCATGCATCATTAAAAATGCACACACATGGGGCAGTGAGGTGGCACAGTGAATAGAGCATCGATCCTAAAGTCAGAAGGACATGAGTTCAAATCTAGCCTGAGACACTTAATAATTACCTAGCTGTGTGATTTTGGGCATGTCACTTAACCTCATTGCCTTACAAAAAAATAGTATTAAAAAATACAAACACATGCAAACAAACCAACACACACTCTTGATTCCTATTCAATAATGAAAAACTATCCTTTCTAACTTTTCTGGAATTCTATTCAGATTTTGGTGATTGGTCTTACAGCAGGTCTCATTTTAACAATATCTTAAGGAAATGAATGTGTTTCTTTTGTCACAAAAAGATATATCATGTAAATATTTAAACCTGGCTTGATCCCTTTCTTCACCTAAATTTGTATTCTAAGGAAAATACCCAAGCTATTTACTCAAAGATGAATGCAATCTTAGGTTTTTCTTATACCTTTGGTTATTTGTATCCATTTAGTAGATAGGTACCATTCTATAGGTATTTCATTCTCTGAAGTAGAATGAAAAGCTATTCAATAAGGTAAAATAAAGACTCTACTTACCCTTGTCTTTTCAAATTGTCTATCCAGTTCATTCTACTGATGTACTTTCAAGGATTTGTGAGAACAAAAACAGAACCCCTGAGACTATTTTTGAGTGTCAGTGATATTATTCGAGTAAGGGACTCTTAGTGTGGAAATTTCCTCTACCAGTGTGTAATGTCAACTCATTTCTAACTCATATTATTAGAGAACTGACTGCAACATTTAGAGGTTACAAGACTTGTCCAATAACATACAGTCACTCTAGGGCAAAAGCAGGACTTAAACACAGATCTTTTTTTTCTTTGATGTCAATTTTTATATTACTTTTCACATCATATTTTATTAGCTTTCTCCAATGCTCTTTCAGTTTATATGACATTTCTACATTACATTTGAGGCCTGTCTTAAAAAGGGGTCCTCTCAAATTGGGTGGTATGATGCCCTCCCCAATCACACATCCCCAAGAATAAAGGAAACTTTATCTTACAGAAACTTGTCCATCTCATTCTTTATTATATATTTTTAACCTGCATCAAAGCTCCTCTTAGTTGTCTTCTAGAAAGACCTTAAGATAATTGCTGTGAGACTTAATCTTGTTCTATAAAATATTTTGGAAGTTTGATTGGAATGGCATTGAACAAAGATTTAGGTAGTGTTCTTATTTTTTATATTGATTCATTTTATTCGGGTGTAATTAATTGTTTTCCAATTATTTTTGTCTGTATTTCTGTATTATTGAATTGTTATAGTTGTGTTTATTGTAATATATATTATACATTCTGTAGTAAGTTCATACTAAAATCAAATTAGCAATCACTGCTGGGCATAAGCCCAGAAATTCTGGCCAAAGTTACTGACTTTAGTTTGGTGGGATAGTTACAGTGACAGAAGGTTGGTAATCAACAAGAAGAAACAGTGGGACATAACAATAGTTGAGCAGCAATGACAAGATAAAGATGAGGCTTCAGGTACATATTTATGACTACAGAGACAGTGATGATTGACAGTCGCAGAGGCTGAGTTAAAGCAGCTGACAGGAGAGAGTTAGCCATGATTAAAATTAGTGAAGGTAGAACATTTCCTAGTGACAGACAGCTGCCTGGAGAGCTCAGCCCACCTTGGAGTCCACTTTTGGAGTCCACCTTTTTCCAATATCTTCATTGTTTTGAGTTAGGAACCAACACAAATGTTTCAGAAAGCATGTCTTCAAGGAATTTCTTATTATTGTTGTTATTGAAATGAATGTTTTCCTTTTGCATTGAATTGAATTGAATGTATTTCTGAAGCTTTCCCTGACCAAAATTAGAGCAGTCTATGGAAAGAATTATATTCCATTGACTTTATGATTAAGAATAAGTTTTCCTAGTTGTATTTTCTTCCTATGTTTTATTTCCCACTCTGACCCTTATCAAACCTGAGAATAATGTAAAGGTTTCAAGGATAGAATTTTTGATCCCCTATTTTATTTCTAGGGAGTTAATTTAATTGTTTATTTCTATTTTGAGATTGTGGTTAAGGTTACTAACCCTTGGCTCAAGGATTAAAGATCAAGGATAATTGCATAAGAATATCTTTATTGGTAGAGACTGATTACTCGATACTCTGCTTAAGAACAGATATGGATGAGAGCTGAAGATCCTGAGAATATATATGAGATTTCAGACTCTCTTCAGTTCTCTGAAGCTTAGCTGATGTAAAAGAATCAGAACTTGTATTACATCCCTCTTTCCAGTTCTTTAATACAAAGGATTTCGAGGAATTTTCCTTTGGCTGAGGTTTGAGAATGTTTCTCTTGGTTAAGTACTGTCAAATGGGAGACACTATGATATTATTCTCTTGTATACAGTTTTGTATGTACACACACACACACACACACACACACACACACACTTTCCCTTATTTCTATTTGCTTTTTGTTTGAATAATTGAGTTTATTTGCTTTTTGCTATTTGTGTAGCAAATAGTTACTAGTAGTAGCAAACAAATAGTAGCAAACAGTTACTAGCAACTGTTGAGAAGAGAATCAAATTCTGGATATATAGCTTGAGGCATTCTTTCCCTTTTATGGAATAGTGATCAGGAGTACAGCTTGAAATCTAAAAATTATTTCATGTAGATTAAAAAGGCTTAAGGGAGCAAATAGAATTAATTCAAGCCCATTATTCCCATTGCCCAAGGAAAATAGAGTGGCTAGTTCTGCTCCCAACTCCTTACTTCTCCTCCTGAAAGGAATCAAAATGTTTGCAGAAGGTGAGGAAAATAAATTCTAGAGATATCAGTTTTGCCTTCCTTCAAGACACATCTAAAAAAAAACCCTGATATGAATGCGCATAACCTACATGGGCAAAATACAGTATATAATGCATACATAGGCATGAGTCAGATCAGATATTCATTACATCGCCCTCCTAGATTGTAACTCTGTATTAGAAAGAATCTTGTTTTAATTATGTCTGTGTCCCTCCAATACATGAAAGCATATGGTAGACACAATAAATGACTGCAGAATTAATGAATTAGATGGGTTTTAAAGATAAAAGACTGTCAAAAAGGACTTTGAGAAATAGGCAGCATTTGTTGTTGAGAAGGAATTTTCCTAAAATGTGCACAGTGCTCAATGAGGTCTTCTCTATAGTAAGTTAGAAATTGAAAAGAAGTGCTTTGAATTTAGTTTAAAAAAGACAACAGTATACTCTCTATCCCAATTCTTTTTTCTTGCATCCTAGACCTGTATGTTTATATACACTGTTTAGTTTCATTTAAAACTCAGCAATTCAGAACTTTGGATATGCAATTTTAAGCTTTAGGTTAGAGAATTATGAATAAGAGACATCTCAGAATTCCTCTAACCTAATTTACATATTTTATAGATGAGAAACTTCAAGCCCGAGAGGATAAGTGAATCACTGGCAGATTGGCACTGGAAAACTTGATATCTAATTCCAATCAAAGCATCTTGCCACTGGGGCACCCTGTCTATTGTAGAGAATTTCTAGTAAAGTGGTTGGAATTTGTGAGGTAGGAATAGTTAAGGAGAACTTAAGAATGATTCTTGAACAAAAAATTATATATATTCTTTCTGAATTTTTTGCTTTAGTATAAATAGAATAGAATTTGGTGCTTCCTTATAGAATGCCTACTGTATGATATTAATGAGATTGGATTGTCCCTTAGCAACATTTTCCACTAAATCAGTTTATCTGTGGATTTTTTTTATTCTCTAGCTCAAAAAATCAAAATCTGAGAGTGGTTAAGTGACCCCAAGTCAGACAACTATTTAATAGCAAATCTGGCATTAGAACCCAGATCTTTTACTCATTTCTTCATTTCTTTCTTTTTTAAAAAAATACTGTTCCTAAGCTCTTCTAAGGAAATAATCATCCTTCCTGTCATTATGCTTTATCTTGTCCAGGGTATGTATCTACATGAACATATATGTATTTACATACATGAATATATCTGTATAAACATGTATGTTTCTTGATAGAGTCCCAAAGAATTCTTTGTGCTATTTCAAAATTTTTCTTAAAAAAACAGATAAAGTCCAAGAGATACTTCTCTATAATTTGGAACAAAGTGTGTATTTTCTTCATTATTCCTTGATGCTCTGGGCTATTAGTATCTAAAATTGTGACTACTTCCATAATTATCTCCAATTTTCTGTGAGAATATTGGAAATCCATTATTTTTAATTCAAGCACTATTTATTGAAGTCTTATGCTCTAACAGGTAAAGTATACAAATCACTAAACTAATTGAGTAATGACCGAAGTTTTTGAAGAAACTGGTGATCTTTGTATGGGTATTTGGGGTGGGGAGCTATGTGGATCTATGACTTCATTATTGTAGAAAACTCCTAAGGAGTGAAAACTACCTTCACACCTGAAAAATGACAAGTCATCTGCCTAGGAACATTGAGAAGTTAAATCATTTGCATTTAGTTAAGTAGCTAGTACTTGCCAAAAGCAGTACATGAACCTAACATTTCCCCATTAGAATGTAAAATGCTTGAAGGTAAGAAGTTTTTTCACTTTTTTCTTTGTATCTCTGACTTAGTGAAGCTAAACTAAATAATTTCTCCTAAAGAAATCATACAGGGGCAGCTAGGTGGCACAGTGGATAAAGCACTGGCCCTGGAGTCAGGAGTAATTGGGTTCAAATCCGGTCTCAGACACTTAATAATTACCTACCTGTGTGGCCTTGGGCAAGCCACTTAACCCCATTTGCCTTGCAAAAACCTAGAAAAACATACAATAAGATTCTTGATAGGCACTGAAAACTAATACCATAGTCATAGGTCCCCTTTCTTTCCTGAATATTTAGTTTACTTAACCTAAGTAGTCTTTTCTGTAAAGGGAAGAGGGATATAGATGGCCAAGAAACATTATCTAGACTGAGAAATAAGCTTTGAAATTTTTTTTCTACTTGTTTTGCTTTTTGGAGATTAGACCACTTTATCCCACCTAACCTGGAAGTTAAGTGATCATTCACAAACCTGATCTCAATACTGATCAAAACAAAAGTTTTGATCCATTCTATTTTTTCCAACATAGTTTCTTTGGAACTTTAACGAATCTCTGCTTTCAGGGTCTGACCATATTAGTGTCAGACCTAAGGAAGTCATGTGACCAGCATTATATTCACAGAAACTTCACACAGTCTATTCAGACTTAGCATTCCCAAATGGCACTCTAGCTATTCACCATCATACTCAGCTCGACTTATAAATTTGGAGAGGTGTTTCTCATACACATTCTTAAGAGTCACTGAGAGTCATATGATCTTTTCAAAGAATTCCAAAAACTCTAAGTTAGAAGAAATTTCTCATTCTTGAAGAGGCATCTTCCCTGTAAAATTTTCACAAATAATCACCTAGCCACTATCAGAGACATTCATTGAGTGATTTCTGGCCAAGATAGCAGAGAGATACCAAGAACTTTCTTAAGCTCTCCTGGGTTTCCATTGAAAAAGCCTAAAAAAAAGACCAGAACTAAACAGAAAATCTGATCTTCAAAAAGGAGACTTGAAAGATACATGAAAAACTAAAGAGGGAAAGAAAAAAATTGCTATTCAAAATGGATTAAATTGATTACCTACCTACTGAGAGGAAGATTCTCATAAGTCTAGAAAATTGTAACTCTAATAGAGAGCATATACTTAGGTCAAAGTCTGAACATAAGTGGATTTTGTTGGGATTATTTTAAAAAATTAAGACATTTTTTAAAAAATGGCTGTAATGAGGTGAGAGGAAGGAGAAGGTGGAATGGGGGTAAATTATATAATATGAAGGGACGCAAATGATCTAATACAGTAGAAGGAAAGAAGGGAGGGGGTAAGAACTGTTTGAATCTCACATTCATCAGATTTGTCTCAAAGAAGAAATAATACAGATTCAATTGGGTTTGGAAATTTACCACACTTTTTAAGTATTAGGATGGAAAAAGGGGTAGAGAAGGGAAAAGGGGACTGATAGAATGGAAGGAAGGAAGAAGAGGAAAAGGAAAAGGAAGAAGAAAAAGGAGGATAAATGAAAGAAAGGAAGACAGATTGAGGAAGGCCCAGAAGCCTCTGGTGAGAAGGGACAGGGTGAAAGGAGAAAAAAAATCCAAATGAAGGGAAGATAGCCACAGAGGGTAATAAAGTGTAAATGTGAATGGAATTAACTCTCCCAAAAAATGGAAGCAGATAGCAGAATGGATTACAAAACAGAATCCTAAAATATGCTATTTACTAGAAATAATTTGAAGCAGAGAGATACACACAGAATAAAGATACAAGGTTGGAATAAAATATATTAAGCTTCAGGTGATGTGAAAAAAACAGGGACAGCAATACTTATTTCAGACAAAGTGACTGCAAAAATAAATCTCATTAAAAGGGATAAGGAAGGAACATACATCCTCCTAAAAGATACTATACACATTGAAGTAATTTCTATGTGAAATATGTATGCACCATGCATATGATGGTATAGGATTCAAATTTTTAGAGGGAAACTTAAATCAATGTCAGAAGACAAAGATAGCAAAACAAAACTGGTGGGAGATATTTACCTCCCTCTCTCAGAATTAGATAAATCTAACCATAAAATAAATAAGAAAGAAACTAAAGAGGTGAATAGAAATTTAGATATAATAGACTTCTGGAGATAAAAGGAATTTACCTCTTTTCCTATGGTACATGGCACTTACACAAAAATTAACCATGTTATTACATTAAAAACTCATGAAGAAAGGCAAAAACATTAAATGCAACCTTTTCAGATCATGATGCAACAAAAAATCAAATGCAATAAAGGACCATGGAGAGACAGACCTAAAATTAATTGGAAACTCACCTAATTTAAAGGAATGAGAAGGTCAAACAACAAATCATAGAAATAATCATTTCATCCAAGACAATGACAATGAGACAGCATACCAAAATTTGAGGAATACAGACAAAGCAGGGGAAATTTTATGTATCTTAATACTTACATGAATAAAATAGAGAAAAAAAGAGATCACTGTATTGGGCATACAACTAAAAAAGTTAAAAAAAGAAAAAATGAAAAATTTCCAATTAAACATGAAATTAGAAATTCTGAAAATCAAAAGAAAAATAAAATCAAAAGTAATAAAACTATCAAACTAATAAGTAAAACTAAAAGTTGATTTTGTATGAAATCCAATAAAATGGATAAACCATTGGTTAATCTGATTTAAAAAAGAAAAATCAGCAGTTTCAAAAATTAAAAAAGTAAATTCACCATCAATAAGGAGTAAATTTAATTATTAATTCAAAGCTGTTTTGTCCAACTGTATGCCAATAAATCTGACAATCTAAGTGAAATGCATGAATAGTAACAAAAATATAACATGTCCAGGTTAAAAAACAGAGGACCTCAAATAACTCCATTTCAGAAAAAGAAAATGAACAAGTCATCAGTGAACTCCCTAAGAAGAACTCTCCAGAACCAGAAGGATTCACAAGTGAATTATGCCAAAAAATTAAAGAGCAATAAATTTCAATTCTATATATAAACTATTTGAAAAATAAGTGTAGTTCTGCCAAATTCCTACTATGATGCCAATATGGTGCTGATGCCTAAACCAGTAAGAATCAAAACACTTAAAGAAAATTATAGACCAATTTCTCTAATGATTATTGTTGTAAAATTTTTAAAGAAAATATTTGCAAAGCAAATACAAGTTATCACAAGAATAATATAATATGATCATGTAGGGTTTATACTAGTTATACATGAAAGCTAGCAGTATAATTGTCCATATCAATATCAAACTTAACAGAAATATGATTATTTCAATAGATGCTAAAATTTTTTTTTGACAAAATACAGTGTCCATTCCTATTAAAAACACTAGGAAAGCACAGGAATAATTGGAGTTTTCCTTCAAATGAGAAGCAGTATCTATCTAAAACCATTAACAAACATTTTATGTAATGAGAATAAGCATTTACAATAATATCTGGAGAGAAACTAGGATGCCTTTTATCACCATTCATTACCTTTATCACCATCATTCAATATTATATTAGAAATTTTAGCTTTAACAATAAAAGGAAAAGAAATTAATTGAATTAGAATAGGTAACGAAGAAACAAAACTCTCACTCCTTGCAGATGATGGTACTTAAAAGAATCCTGAAAAATCATATAAAAAACTACTTGAAACAATTAGCAACTATAGCAAATATGCAGAATATAAAATAAACCCACATGAATTATCAGCATTTCTATATATTACCAACAAGACATAGCAACAAGTGATAGGAAGAGAAATTCCTTTTAAGGTAACCACAGACAATTTAAAATACTTGGGAGTCTACCTGTCAAGGCAAACTCAAAAACTATAAAATATTTTTCACACAAATAAAATCAAATCTAAATAATTGGTTAAATGTAATTTATCATGTGTAGGCCAAGCTAATAAAATAAAAGTGACAATTCCACCTAAATTAAATTTCTTATTCAGTGCTATGCCAAACAAACTACCAAAAAATAACTTTAGTGAGCTGGAAAAAATGTGATTTAAATTCATACAGAGGCATAAAAGGTAAAGAATATCAGGGGAATTTGCGAAAAAATGCAATATCCATATCAATTCTAAAATTATATTATGAAGTATCAATCATCAAAACTGTTTGATACTGGGTAAGAAACAGATTGCATCAGTAAAATAGATTAGGTACAAAATACACAGTATTAAATGACTAGTAATTTGCTGTTTGATTAACTCCAGTTTCTGGGATAAGAACTCACTCTTTGATAAAAATTTCTGGAAAAACTGAAAGATAGTATGACAAAGACATAGAGTGACATCTCACACATTATATCAAAATACAGAATTTAGACATAAAAATTGAAATCATAAGACAATTAAGAGAACGAGGAATAGTTTATCAGATCTGTGTGACCCCAGGCAAGGCACCCCAACCCCAGTGCCCTGCAAAAACAAAAAAAAGAGCCAAAATAAAATAAATTAGTAATAAAAATAATAATAATAAGGGCTGGTCGGGTGGCAGATAGAGCACCAGCTCTGGAGCAAGGAGTACCCGGGTCCAAATCCTGCCTCAGACACCCAACAATCACTCAGCTGTGCAGCCCCAGGCAAGCCACCTTGCCCCCTTTGCCCTACAAACTCCCCCCACAAATAATAATAATAATAAAAAATGT
This sequence comes from Macrotis lagotis, assembly GCF_037893015.1. NCBI lineage: Eukaryota > Metazoa > Chordata > Mammalia > Peramelemorphia > Peramelidae > Macrotis > Macrotis lagotis. The sequence continues at coordinate 231,953,291 of NC_133659.1, read as the reverse complement.
GCTTTGGTCTGTGTTCCAACACTTCCAGCTCTGTCACGGGTGGATCACATTCTTTATTGGAAGTCCATCACAAAAGCTACTTCCATATTTTTGCACCATTGCCATTGCTGATCTCAACTCCTTTCATTCTTACTTATCCACTACCATAATACTATATTTTCTCTCTCCTTTCATTCTGTCTCTGCTTTAGGGGAGCTGAGAGGTGCAGCAGACAAATTCCCAGCCCTGGGGCCAAGAGGCCCCGAGCCCTCATACCAGGCCAGCATCCACCCAGCCCTATGGTCCCAGACAGGCCATACAATGTCAGACCCTTGCAAGAAGTAAAAAAAGCAAATGTATTATATCTGACCACTCTTCCCCCCATGGTCTATTCTGTACTCCATCACTCACATCCCCCCCCCTTAAACCTGTCCCCCTTCTCACCTTTTTTTTAAAAAATTGTTTTATTAAAGATACTATTTGAGTTTCACAATTTTCCCCCCAATCTTACTTCCCTCCCCACCCCACGGAAAGCAATCTGTCAGTCTTTACTTTGTTTCCATGTTGTACATTGATCCAAATTGAGTGTGATGAGAGAGAAATCATATCCTTGACGAAGAGACAAGAAGTCTAAGAGGTAACAAGATCAGACAATAAGATATCTGGTTTTTTTTTTTCAAAATTAAAGGGAATAGTCCTTCAACTTTTGTTCAAACTGTAAGGCTCTTTATCTGGATACAGATGAGACTTTCCTTTGCAGACAGCCCAAAATTGTTGCCAATTGTTGCACTGATGGAATGAGCGAGTTCTTCAAGGTTGATCATCACTCCCATGTTGGTGTTAGGGTATACAGTGTTTTTCTGGTTCTGCTCATCTCACTCGGTATCAGTTCATGCAAATCCCTCCAGCCTTCCATGAAATCCCATCCCTCCTAGTTTCTAATAGAACAATAGTGTTCCATGACATATATATACCACAATTTGCTAAGCCATTCCCCAATTAAAGGACATTTATTTGATTTCCAGTTCTTTGCCACCACAAAAAAAGGCGGCTATAAATATTTTTGTACAAGTGATGTTTTTACCCTTTTTCATCATCTCTTCAGGGTATAGACCCAGTAAATGGTATTGCTGGGTCAAAGGGTATGCACATTTTTGTTGTCCTTTAAGCGTAGTTCCAAATAGCTCTCCAGAAAGGTTGGATGAATTCACCGCTCCACCAACAGTGTAATAGTATCCCAGATTTCCCACAAATGATCATTATTCTTTCGGGTCATATTAGCCAATCTGAGAGGTGTGACATGGTACCTCAGAGAAGCTTTAATTTGCATTTCTCTAATAATTGAAGATTTAGAGCAATTTTTCATATGGCTATGGATTACTTTGATCTCTTCATCTGTAAATTGCCTTTGCATTTCCTTTGACCATTTGTCAATTGGGGAATGGCTTTTTGTTTTAAAAAAATGACTTGGTTCTCTGTATATTTTAGAAATGAGTCCTTTGTCAAAATCATTAGTTGAAAAGATGATTCCCAATTTGCTACATTTCTTTTGATCCTGGTTATAGTGGTTTTATCTGTGCAAAAGATTTTCAATTTAATGTAATCAAAATCATCTAACTGGTTTTTGGTGATGTTCTCCAACTCTTCCTTAGTCATAAACTGCTCCCCTTTCCATAGATCTGACAGGTAAACTAGTCCTTGATCTGCTAATTTGCTTATAGTATTGTTTTTTATGTCTAAGTCATTCAACCATTAAGATCTTATCTTGGTAAAGGGTGTTAGGTGTTGGTCTAATCTAAGTTTCCTCCATACTAACTTCTAATTATCCCAGCAGTTTTTATCAAAGAGGGAGTTTTTATCCCAATAGCTGGACTCTTTGTGTTTATCAAACACCAGATTACTATAATCGTCTCCTGCTTTTGCACCTAGTCTATTACACTGTTCCATCACTCTGTTTCTTAGCCAGTACCAAACAGTTTTGATGACTGATGCTTTATAAAACAATTTTAGTTCAGGTAGGACAAAGCCACCTTCTTTTTCACTTTTTTTCATTAAGCTCCTGAAAATTCTTGACTTTTTAATTTCTCCATATGAATTTACTTACAATTTTTTCTAACTCATTAATTTATTTGGAATTTTGATTGGTAGGGCACTAAACAGGCAATTTAGTTTTGGTAGCATTGTCATTTTTATTATATTAGCTCTACCTATCCATGAGCAGTTGATATTTGCCCAGTTATTTAAATCTGATTTAATTTGTGTGAGAAGTGTTTAATAATTGTTTTCAAAAAGTTTCTGAGTCTGTTTTGGCAAATAGACTACCAAATATTTTATACTGCCTGAGGTTACTTTGAATGGGATTTCTCTTTCTAGCTCTGCCTGCTGTATCTTGCTAGACATATATAGAAAAATCGAGGTCTTATGAGGGTTTATTTTATAAACTGCAACTTTGCTAAAATTGCTAATTGTTTCCAGTAGTTTTTTGGATGATTTCTTGGGATTCTCTAGGTATACCATCATGTCAACTGCAAAGAGTGAGAGTTTTGTCTCTTCCTTCCCAATTCTAATTCCTTCAATTTCTTTGTCTTCTCTTATTGCTGAAGCTAACATTTCTAATACAATATTGAATAGTAGTGGTGATAATGGGCACCCTTGTTTCACCCCTGATCTTATTGGGAATGCCTCTAGCCTCTCCTCATTGAATATAATGCTTGTTGATGGTTTCAGATAGATACTGCTAATTATTTTAAGGAACAGTCCATTTATTCCTACACTCTCTAGTGTTTTTAGTAGGAATGGATGTTTTATTTTGTCAAAAGCTTTTTCAGCATCTATTGATATGATCATATAATTTCTGATAGGTTTGTTGTAGATATGATTGAGTATACTAACAGTTTTCCTAATATTGAACCAACCCTGCATTCCTGGGATAAATCCTACTTGATCTTAATGTATTATCCTAGTGATAACTTGTTGTAATCACTTTGCTAAGATTTTATTTAAGATTTTTTTGTCTATATTCATCAGGGAGAGATACATATAATTTTCTCTGTTTTAAATCTTCCTGGTTTAGGTAAGAGCACCATATTGGTTTCATAGAAAGAGTTAGGCAGAGTTCCATCTTTCCCTATTTTTCCAAAGAGTTTACATAGAATTGGAACCAATTGTTCTTTAAATGTTTGGTAGAATTCACTTGTGAATCCATCAGGCCCTGGAGATTTTTCCTTGGGGAGTTTAATGAGGCTTGTTGAATTCCTTTTTTTTAAGATAGGGTTGTATAGGTATTTTATCTACCCTTCATTTAGCCTTGGCAATTTATATTTTTATAAATATTCATCCATTTCACTTAGATTTCAAATTTATTGCCATAGAGTTGGGCAAAATAATTTCAGATTATTAATTTAATTTCCTCTTCGTTGGTGGTGAGTTCCCCTTTTTCATTTATGATACTAGTAATTTGGTTTCCTTCTTTCTTTTTTTAAATCAAATTGACCAGAGCTTATCAATTTTATTGTTTTTTTCATAATACTAACTTTAGGTTTTATTTATTAATTCAACAGTTTTTTTGCTTTTGATTTTATTAATTTCTCCTTAAATTTTTAGTATTTAGAATTTGGTATTTAATTGGGGGTTTTTATTTTGTTCTTTAATTTTTTTTACTTGTATGTTTAGTACATTGATTTCCTCTTTCTCCAATTTATTCATGTAAGCATTTAAAGCTATAATATATCCCCTGAGAGCTGCTTTGAGTGAATCCTATAGGTTTTGGTATGTTGTTTCATTATTATAATTGTCTAGGATAAAATGGTTAATTCTTTCTATAATTTGTTATTTGGTCTACTCATTCTTTAAAATGAGGTTATTCAGTTTCCAATTGGTTCTGGATCTATAGCTCCTTGGCGCAATATTGTATATGACTTTTATTGCATTGTGATCTGAGAAAGATGTATTCATTATTTCTGCCTTTCTGCAGTTGATTATTAGGTTTTTATGTCCTAGTACATAGTCAGTTTTTGTATAAGTTCCATGTACTACACAGAAAAAGGTATATTCCTTTCTATCCACATTCAATTTCCTCCATAAGTCTACCATATCTAGTTTTTCTAACAATTTATTTACCTCCTTAACTTCTTCCTTGTTTTTTTATGATTTGATTTTATCTAGATCTGAGAGCAGGAGGTTGAGGTTTCCCACTAGTAGAATTTTGCTGTTTATGGCTTCCTGTAGTTCTTTCAGCTTCTCCTCTATGAATTTTGATGCTGTCCCATTGGGTGCATATATATTCAGTATTGAAATAGTTTTATTGTCTATGGTACCTTTTAGGAGGATAAAGTTTCCTTCCTTATCCCTTTTAATGCTATCTATTTTTGCTGCTGCTTTGTCTGAGATAAGGATTGCTACCCCTGCTTATTTTAATTCAGCTGAAGCAAAATATATTTACCTTTACTCTATGTGTATCTCTCTGCTTCAGATGAGTTTCTTGTAAGCAGCATATTGTTGGATTCTGGTTTTTAATCCAATCTGTTATTCACTTACTTTTAAGGGAGAGGTCATCCCTTTCACATTCAAGTATATGATTACTAATTCTTTTTTTTGGGGGGGGGTTGCAAGGCAAATGGGGTTAAGTGGCTTACCCAAGGCCACACAGCTAAGTAATTATTAAGTGTCTGAGACCAGATTTGAACCCAGGTACTCCTGACTATAAGGCCAGTGCTTTATCCACTACACCACCTAGCTGCCTTTTTTTTTTCTTTTTTTTCTGTTTTGGTTTTTCAAGATTACTAATTCTTTATTGCCCTCCATACTTTCTTCCCTCTTTTTGTATTTTTCCCACTTCCCCCTCCCTTTATCTATATTCCCAGTATTTTGTTTCTTAATACCACCCCCTTCAGTGTGTTTGCCCTCCTATATCACTCCCTCCCCTTTCTTTCCCCTTTCTTTATTTCCCTTTTCCCTTCCCTTCCTTTTGTTAGTGTCCCCCTTCCTCCCTCCATCTCCCTTTCTCTGTTACACCCATCTTCTTTTTCCCTTTTAATCCTTGAAAGGTTAGATTTTTTTTAAGTTAACTCAGTATGCTTAAGTTTACTTTAAGCCAAGTCTGATGAGAAGAAGATTCAGGTATTTCTCATTTCCTTCCTTCTACCTCTCTATTACCATAGGTATTTTGTACCTCTTAGTGTAATGAGATTTACCCCATTCAGTCCCCTCCCTCCTCCCATCTCCTTCCTGTCCCCCTTATTAAGAAGGTAGTGTTTTTTAGAACATTTTATGTGAGTCATAGAAAATTCTGAGTATCTGTCACTTCTACCTATGTACATTCTGTCTAATGGAGTTAAAATTCTTGAGAGTTACTAGAGTCTTTCTCCCAAGTGGGGTTAAAGCCAGTTACACCCCATTGGATAGCAGTCTCATGGATAGATCATGAATGTCTATCACTTCTGGCTAGATATATTCTCTCTGCTAGAGTTACAATTCCCAAGATTTATGAGAATTTTTTTACCCCATGCTGGAATATAGCCATTTTCAACTTATTGGATAGCAATTTTTTTTAACCGCCTCCCTTTTGCTTTTACTGTTTCATGTGTCTCTTGAACCTCCCATTTGATGACCAAATTTTCTATTTAGCTCTTGTGTTTTCATCAGGAATTTTTGAAATGCTTTCATTTCGTTAAATGTCCATCTTCTTCCCTGGAAGAGAAGGCTTAGCTTTGTGGGATAGTGGATTCTTGGCTGCATTCCAGGCTCCCTTGCTTTTCAAAATATCTCATTCCAGGCCCTTTGATCCCTTAATGCTGATGTAGCCAGGTCCTGCATAGTCCTTTCTATGGCTCCTTGATATTTAAATTGTTTTTTTTTCTGGCTGCTTGCAGGATTTTCTCTTTTATCTGATAGTTCTGGAATTTGGCCACAACATTTCTTAATGTTTTCATTTTAGGATTTTTTTTCTGGAGGGGAATGATGTATCTTTCTATATCTACTTTACCCTCTGTTTCCATGATATCATGACAGTTTTCCATCACTAGATCCTGTAATATTAAGTCCAGGCTTTTTTTTCTCTTCAATGTTCTCATGAAGTCCAATAATTTTCAGGTTTCCCCTCCTTGACCTATTCTCAATGTCAGTGGTTTTGCTGATGAAGTATTTTACATTTTATTCTATTTTTTTCTATTTTTCAGGTTTTTTAAACTGATTCTTGCTGTCTCATGGAGTCATTAGTTTCTGCAGACTCCATTCTTTTTTTTTAGAGAGGAGTTTTCTTAACCTTATACAACTCCTTTCCCAATTGGTCCATTCTACTTTTGAAAAAGCTTTCCATTTGACCAATTGAGGTTTTAAGAAAATTATTTTCTTTTTGCATTTGCCCAATTGAGGATCTGAGAGAATTATTCTCATTTTGTATTTGTCCAATTGATGATCTGAGAGATTTATTCTCATTTTGTATTTGTGCAATTGTATTTTTTAAGGATTTATTTTCTTGTTGCAAGGTATTAATTGTCTCTCCCAAATTTTCCAGTTGATTTTCAAACTCCTTCCTTATTTCTTCAAGGAAATCTTTCTGTGTTGAAGACCAGGTTGTATTCTCCTCAGAGGTTCTAGGTCTCTCTGAGTTAGCGTCATTCCTTACCAAGCATTTTTTTTTCTATGCCTCCACCTTTCTGCTGACACTTCTTCATTTTTTAAGACCTTGAGTTGGAGAGGGGCTGGTTCACAGGAGCTTGGTATGCTAGAGGCTTTACTCACTGAGTGCTGATTGCTTTCTCTGGAGTGTCTGTGACCTTGATTGAGGCCTTCTGCCTTAGCTTGAAGGGAGTTGTTGGAGTTAATGAGTCCTTTTGCCTTCAATCAGTGGTGGGCTTTGCCCTAGTCTGTGGTCATTCCTCTCTTGATTGTCTGCTGGGCTGTTTCTTCTGCTCACACACCTGTGCCTGAGGCAGAAGTAGTCTGCTATTGTTTGTTCCAGGAAGAGGCCTCAGCAGTAATGGAGGTGTGGATTCAGAGTTCCTCAGACCAGAGGAGTCCAGGGATGGTGTGTCCACAGCCATCCTGCAATGGAGCTCTACCCCCAGCCCTATTGGCAAGCTCCAGAGGGTCAGTGCACTCCTGCTCCCTAGTTGACTCAAGCCCTTGCTGTCTAGCCCCACCACTGATCCAGCAGGTCTGGCTCTGGGTCCCTCAGACTCAGGCTCCAATTCAGCTGCTAATCTAGCTGATCTGGGGTTGATCCACCCTCTGTGCCCAGACTCACCAACTGAAATTCGTCCAGTGCTGCTGAGGGAGACAAATCCTGAGGTAGATGTTCTTTCTCCTGGCTTTTCTTTCTAGGTTTTGTGGGTCAGATTTCTTTTAACAGGTTTGATTCATATGATAGATGGGTAAAGATCAGGAGACTTTAGAATTGTACCTGTCTTCTCTCAGCCATCTTGGCTGGACCGCACCCCCTTCTCTCCTTCTTACTCCAGATGTCTATACCCCACTGAGTATATCATTGAGTATATATTCTGGTTCCTCTCCTAGACACCTCTGACGAAGGTAAAGATTCCCTTGTTCCCCTTTGCCTTACCCCTTCCATATTATTGTAATAGCTCACTGTAATAAAAAATCTAATTACATGAAATATCTTAGCATATTCCAGCTCTCCTTTTTTCTTTCTCCCATTACATTTCCCTTTTAGCCATTGACTCCATTTTTACACCACATTATATGTTCAAATTCAGCTCTTGCATGTGCTTCATCTATAAAAGCTCCTCCTACCCACCCAATTAAATTAGAAGGTTCATATGAGTGTTATCAGTATTATTTATCTATGCAGGAATACATGTAGTTCATCACCATTAAGTCCCTCATAGTGTCCCCTTCTCCTCTGCTCTCTATGCCTCACTTGATTCCTGTATTTGAAGATCAAACCTTCTGTTCAGCTCTAGCCATTCCAACAGGAACATTTGAAATTCCCCTGGTTCATTGAAAGTCTGTCTTTTCCCCTGGAAGATGATGTTCAGTTTTGCTGGGTAGTTGATTCTCAGTTACACTGTGAGCTCTTTTGCCTTCCAGAATATTATATTCCAAGTCCGACAAGCTTTTAATGTAGTTGCTGCTAAGTCCTGTGTGATCCTGACTGCAGCTCCATGATATTTGAATTGTATCCTTCTGGCTGCTTGTAATATTTTCTCTTTGGCTTCGGAGTTGTGGAACTTAGCTATAATATTCCTGGGTGGTTGTTTTTTTGGTATCTCTTTGGGAGATTGGTGGATTGTCTCAATTTCCATTTTGTCCTCTGCTTCTAGGAAATCAGGGCAATTTTCTTGTAGTAATTCTTTGAAAATGATGTTAAGGCTCTTTTCCTGATCATGACTTTCAGGTATTCCAATACTTTTTAGATTATCTTTCCTCAATCTGTTTTCCATAGCAGTTGTTTTTTCAATGAGACGTTTGACATTTTCTTCCAGTTTTTCATTCTTTTGGTTTTGAAGTATTGTGTCCTGATTTCTCGTAAAATCAGCAGCCTCCCTCAGTTCCATTCTACATCTGAAGGAATTTTTTTTCTTAGAGAGCTTTCTTATGTCTTTTTCCATCTGGCCAGTTCTGCTTTTTAAAGCATTCTTTTCCTCAATAACTTTTTGAACTGTTTTATCCATTTGACCTAAGCTGGTTTTTAACATGTTATTTTCTTCAGCATTTTTTTTGGATCTCTTTTACTAAGCTGCTGACTTAATTTTCATGTTTTTTCTGCATCTCTCTAATTTCTTTTCCCAATTTTTTTCTATCTCCCTCACTTGATTTTCAGTCTTTTTTGATCTTTGTTATAGCCTGAGTCCAATTTCTGTTTTTCTTGGAGTCTTTAGATGCAGGAGCTTGGACTTACTCATCTTCAGATTGAATATTTTGATCCTTCATGGGATCATAGGCAAATATATAATAATAATATAATATATATATAATATAATAATAATAATAATAACAATAATAATAATAAATATATAATTTCTTTCTCATTTCTCCAGCCTGTGACTGGTTTGGGGGTGCTTCCTGAGCTTTTGAGTATTATTGGGACATCCCCACAAGGATCTTCATGTGTCTTCCCTCCTGGTCTGTGAATGACTACAAGCGCACCCCTCTGCCATGGTGCTGAGGTGGGGGGTTCCCTGCTGTTCTATGAGGAGCCTAGACTGCGATCAGGATCTGAATGTGGTCAGAGCCCCAGAGTCCTGTTCCAGGGACAGAGGGCAGAGCTCTGCAGTCTCTCTTCACTCCCCTCCCTAGGCTCAGTACTCATGCCCTGGGGGCTTCTGCTTACTAGCTCCTGCATCTGGTTTCTGGATCTGGGCTACTGCTGCCACAGTGCTTGCTGAGTGCCCTGAGGGCTGGGCTTCATGTCCTCACTCTGGCAGAGGTACCCCTGCTGATCCCCCAAGTTGTGTCTGGTGCTCCCCGAGTGTAGGTCAGGAAAATGCCCCTGCTGCCATGAGCCACAGCTCCCAGGTGCCCTGGGGCTGCCTCCTGGAGGCTGAAGTTCCTTCCTCTGATGGGCTACCCCTCCAACCCTTTCTGCTCTTTTCCAAGTTACCTTGGGTTGGAGAAATGCCTCACTGGATCCCTCTGTGGATTCTGTCTCTTGAAAATTTAGTTAGAGTCCTTAGTTTATAAGTTTTGAGAGAGAGCACCTAAGAGATGATCTTCTCAGATCCTCTCCTGTTGCCATCTTGACTCTGCCCCCCTGTAAATCATTATTGATTATAGAAATCCAAATCAAAACACCTCTGAGGACATACCTCACACTTACCAAATTGAGCAATATTACTAAAAAGGAAAATGATTAATATTGGAAGGGATGTGGGAAACCTTGGACACTAAGGCATTGTTGGTGATGTTATGAACTGATCCAACCTTTCTGGAGAGCAATTTGGATTGATTGCACTAAGGGCAATGTAATTGTGCATACTCTTTGATCCATCAATACCACTACTAGATCTACAAATATTAGATCTGCATACTAAAGAGATCACAAAAAAAAAGGTAAAAAAACCCTACATGAACAAAAACATTTTTAACAGCTCTTTTTGTACTGACAAAGAATTGGACATTTTGGGGGAATAATTGGACAAATTGTGGCATATGAATGTGATGGAACACTATTGTTCTATAAGAAATTATGAGAGGTGTTACTTGAAAATAGCCTGGAAAAACTTAAATGAACCAATACTGGCTAAAGTTCCCAGAACCACAAGAACATTATACACACTAAAAGAAACTTTGGGAGATGATCAACCATGATGGACTTGCTCATTTTGGCAGTATAACAGTCAAAGACATCTAAAAGAACTGTGATAGAAAACACCATCCAATTCCAGAAAAGGAACTAAGAAGTTTAAATGCAGACCAAAGTTTACTATCTTCAATTTTTAAAAGTTGTCTTATATATTATGTTTCTTTTTTCCCCCTCTAAAGTTTTTCCAATTTTGATTTGATTCTTCTTTCCCAATATGATGAATATACATAATACAGTTATACATATATAATATTTATTATATATACATATATTTATTATTATTATACATATATAACCTTTATCTGTCAGGGGGCGATTGAAGGGAAGGGAGGGAGGGAGAAAAATCTGAAACTCAAAACCTTGTCAAAAAATGATTGTTGAGTGGTGGCTAGGTGGCACAGTGGATAGAGCACTGGCCCTGGAGTCAGGAGTACTTGAGTTCAAATCTGACCTCAGACACTTAATAATTGCCTAGCTGTGTGACCTTGGGCAAGTCATTTATCCCCATTGTCTTGCAAAAACAAAAACAAATGATTGCTGAAAATTATCTTTTCGTGTAGTTGGAAAATAAAATTTTCTTTTAGAAAAAAGACATTCAGTGAAAAATATTGTGCCTCCCAAGGTTTTACATTTCAACTTTGGTGAGTTCTAATTGCTAAGAAAGTATTCTTTTTCTGAAGTTGAAATATTTCACTGAGAAATTGCCATCAAGTATTCCTAGTTCTGTGAATAAAGCCCGCCAACTCTAATCCTTCTTCCCTACAATAGTCTTTTAAATAAATATTTGCTTTCACTCCTTAGTCACTCACATGTGGAAAGTTGAATATATAAGCAATAGTAGACTCCATTCACCAAGTAATGAAATCCTTCTCTACAATGGTTACAACTCAAATATATTAATATGATAGAAATGAGATCCTACTTGAGGCAATCAGTCAATGAACATTCCCAATAGTTTTAGAAGAAAAGCATAATTTATTATTTTGGGTGCTTCCTGGTTGGAGAAATTATGACCTAATCGAGAGGCCCCTAATTTTTCTTAGCTGTGACTTCTGCTGACTTTGAATCACCAGGAAATAGTCAATAGTAAATAATCATTCATTAAGCTCCTACTATGTACTATGTACTATGCTATGCCCTAAAGAAATTAAAAAAAAAACCAAATATGAGTCCCTGCCCTCAGGGAGCTCACAATCTAATGGAGTCAGACATTATGTAAAAAAGAAGGTGAAAGGCAGAAAATAGGGTAAGCACAGCTGAGGATGAAGAAGCTCTGTAGCAAAGGTGGGAAATGAACAGAGGAAAGTGAAAGTTTCAGAACTGATTTTATTTTACAGAATGATGAGTTTCCAGAGATGATTAAGTCCAAGAAAGCAGCTGAGTGGACAATGTGGAGAATTAACCTAGTGCCTTCCAAATGATGGAGAATAAGGGAGGAGCTCGCCAATGTCCACCCCCGTCATACAGGCATACTCCAATCAGAGGGAAGAAGGGCACCCGGGACAAGGGGCACTGTGGAGGCATGTATTTCAGGGCTAAGTGACTCTTGCAAAATGATGAGGTTTTAAAATTGATGAAGTCCAGGAAAACAGTCAGGTAGGCAATGGAGAAAGATTTATAATTTCTATTTCTTTTCACTCTTCTTGCTGTGAAGAATAATTCCTGCATGAGAGATTCATTGTAAAATGGCTCAAAAACTGAACAGGATCATGAACCCCCATGTAATTAGGGGTTCACTAGATGTCAGGCTCATATTTCCCTGATTCCACCATAGTATTCTACCCACCTATAGCTTTCCTCAGCAGAGGTCCAATTTCCTTTACTTTAATTATTAAAGGGAACAGAAGGCTACATTTATTAAAGTGCAAGTTTATCAATAGATCATCAGAGATCTAAGCTGCAGTGATAAATCCCTAAGCTAAACACATACAAAGGGAAATATGGGGCCTGAATACAAATCAGAATAAAGGAGCCAGGAAGGGGCAAGTACTGGCACTCTTCCAAGGAACTTGCTAAATTCCCTTTTCATAAAGGGGACTCTGACAGAGGAAGCAGAAGAAGGGTAGTAATGTGTCCTAGTGCAAGAAATATGGGGGGAAACCATATGAAAGATATATATATATATATATATATATATATATATATATATGCATATATATTTAACTTATTAAAGATGTATATTATATATATATAATTTAATTGAATGATCACATTCACTACTTACTCTAATCAAATAATAAAATTATGTTTTCATTTCAGGTTGCTACTGGAAGAATAGGAGGCAATCCTAGGCTCCAACCCAATAGAGTTGTATAATCTTAGGTAAATTATTTTCCTTTTTGGTGATTTAGTTTTGATATATGTAAATAAGGACAGGAGAGACAGACTAGTCATTTCCCAAGCTGACTTTTTATGGCTCAGTGATTTATTTATCTCTGAATAGCAAACTCAGATTAATTTTTGTCACTGGTTCCATGGGTATATTGTTTCTCTTCAGAGATTCTTCAATAGAATTTGATTTTGGACCAAAGCTTGTTGAGTATTACCATAGAGATGTCAGAGTCCAGCAAAGGCCAAAAAGACCTTTTCCCAAAATTCATCAGTTTGGTGATGGTTCTCAACTTGTCATTGACACTTCTAGGAAGAAGAACCAAGCCCAGAATACAGTGATATGAAAGCAGATCTCTGCAGTACAGCCTTCTCAAGCTTGTCTCCTCTGAATTACAATCTGAGCTCAGGAACTATCTCTTTTTTTTGTACCTCTAGTTCAAAGTAAGCACTTAATAAATGTCTTTTAGAATGAAAAGATGAAATCATTGAGAATAGGGATCTATCTTCTTCTCTTTGTTGATAACCATAAAAAACCAATGTCCAGAAGGGAAACAGGAAAAATATGTATTTTTTTCCTTTGTGTTTTAACAAACAGGAAAAATATTGAATTTGGTTTTGCAGAGTGTAGATTAAGACAAAAAACCCAAGATATTCCCATAATTATCTAGTATAATTCAAATGTGATGCACTGAGTAAATACTTTAATGGATTGTTTGTTATCAATTCATATGAAATTTCAAAAATGAAATCAAATAAAATAAACATTGGGGAATAATCCCTAAATACATTTGCTTAGTTGAAGCCCACAAGTTAGAATGTGAGATTAGTTGAGTCATCTCTAGATTATACAATCTGAATAATGAAGTTGAGACCTGCCATTCTGAATCACATACCTCTTCTCCCCAACTCTTGAGAGTTCCATAGTGCATCAGGGAAGAAGACAATGGAGAAGGAAAAAAAATGACTGCAAACTATTAGGTGCTAAAAATGATCAGAGGCTCATGTATATTTAATTCAACCAGACTAAAATCAGGTACCCTCATCCCAAACTATACAGATTAAAAAAATAGATAACACTGGTCCTCCCTCTTGCCATGTCCTTAACCCTCAGGCTGATATTTTATGTCTTCTTTTTTCTGCTCCTTATTTTATTCTTGTCTACTTAATTTTCAGTCATGTGCATCTGATTGTGACCCCAATTTGGAGTTTTCTTGGTAAAGATTCTGGAATGGTTTTCTATTTACTTCTTCAGTTATTTTACAGATGAGGAAACAGAGGCAAATAGAGTGAAATGATTTGTCTAGGACTATGTAGCTAGCAAGTATCTTGGACCAGATTTGAGCTCGGGAAGCTGAATCTTCCTTATTGAGGACCCATCACTTTATCTACTGTGCCATACAGTTTCTCTATGTTGTTTTCTGTTCTTGACATTCATTTTATATTGTCACCTAAAAATTTAAATAAAAAAGAATATACACATGATAAAATGCCTTACTCTAGATTCCATGAACATATGTAGAATGTGTGTTGAAGAGGAGTATATCAACAAAGTAGAATTAAAATGACTGGTATACAATAAATAAAAAGTGTTATAGACTACTATTGTCTCTAAGAAATGATTAAAAAAAAAAGGACAGGTTAAGAAAAGCTTAGAAAAATTTGCATAACTGATACAGAATAAAATGAGCAGATAGAACAAATGGTAGTAAAGAAAATGACTTTGAAAGACAAAAATCTCTTATCTTTGCAATAATCAATAATAACTTCAGAATGCCAATGATGAAAAATGTTTTCTCTCTCTTGAAAGAGAGATAATACACTTAATGTGTAGTATAAGTTTCTTAGAAAGGAAAGGCTCATATTTGGAAGCAGGGGATTGAGAGGTAGAAAAGGCAATTGTGATAATGACTCCAAGTAAAAGAAGAAAAGAAAGAAAAGTTAATGAAACAATAAAACCAGAGAAACATGAAGGAGGAAATTCAGAAGGTAGCACAGATAAGTGAAAAATTTTATTACTATTTTGTGAAATTTAAAATATATTTTAAAAACAATGCAATATAAATTTGCAACTTCACCTACAGAAAAGGAAGAAAGGAAGAAGCAAGCAAGAAAGTAAAGAAGGAAAAATTAAAGTATGAAAGAAGATTTCAATGAAAAACAAGGAAGAAAAGACAGTGGACAAAGAAAGTGATATCAGACTATTGTAAGGTGGAAGAATGCAAAAGAAAGAAAAGGAGGGGGGAGGACCAGGGAAAAGTTGGAGAAACAAATACAAACCCTTTTCCAAGAATGGAAAGAGGTAGACATTTTAAAGAATCACTATCTACTTTTCTCCATGGTATAGTGTTATGGATTCCCAGGTACTATCAGGTAAGAGAGCACACAATAAGGACTGGAAACAAGAGTGTTGTCATTATTCCTAATTATTCCCTCCTGAGGAGAATTAAGACAACTATTAATTTGCAATCCTGATAAGAGAGAGTGATGCTGTCTTCTTGGGACAGTTATCCAAGCCATGGCAAAGAAGTTCCCAGGATTTATTAAACTCGATACCTATTACTCCTGGTGGTATCAATTACATATAGGTGCAAATAATTTGAAACTATGCCCAAAGGTCAATCAAACTGTGCATAATCTTTGATTCAATAATATCACTGCTAGATCTGTATCCCAAAGAGATCATAATAAAAGGAAAAGGACCCACATGCACAAAATCATTTATAGCAGCTCTTTTTATAGTGGCAAAGAATTAGAAAATGAGAAAAATCCCCATTAACTAGCAAATGACCGAACAAGCTATGGGATATGAATGATATGGGGTACTATTGTACCTGCTAGATAATACAAAGTATAGAGTACTGAACTTGGAGTCAGGAGGATGGGGATTTGAATTAGCTGTGGGCAAGTCAGTTAACCCTGATTGCCTTTCCTCCAGGATCATCTCCAGTGGTCCTGATTCATATCTGGTCACTGGACCCAGATGACTCTGGAGGAGAAAGTGAGGCTGGTGAACCTCACAGCACCCCCTCACTCAAATCCAATTCATGGGCTTGTCATGGCATCCCCTCCATGATGTCATGGTCTTCTTCAAAAATGAAGGAAAAAAACTCAAGAAATCATAAGCAGGTGGATTTCATAAAAGCCTGGAAAGACTTTTATGAATTAATACTGAATGAAGTGAGCAGAACCAGGAGAATAACATACATATTATGTACACAATTATGATTGATTTAATTCCTCTCAGCAATTCAGTGACCAAGGACAATTCTAAAAGATTTGTGAAGGAAAATGCCATTCACATCCTGAGAAAAAACTATGCAGTCTGAATGCAGACTAAAGCATGTGATTTTCATTTTTTAAAACTTGTTTTATGTTTTTTTCCTTTCTCTTAGACTTTTTTCTCCTTTAATTCTGATTCTTCTTTCACAATATGACAAATATAGAAATATGTTAAACACAATTATACATGTATAACCTATACTGATTTATCTGCTGACCTGGAGAAAGTAGAGGGAGGCAGACAAATGTGGAACTCAAAAGTTTACAAAGAGATAAATGTTGAAGATTATCTTTGCATGTAAATGAAAATATAAAATAAAATGCAACCTACAAATGATACTGAAGGATAAGATTATGAGGGACAATATATACTCTTTTAGAGAAACAGGTGCTATTTTCCAGACTCTTTTCCAGGAAGGCAAGGGATTCAGAAGACAGATGGAGATTTTGAAAATGCACTGTTGGTTCTAGTCTGAGCAATTTGGGTTTCTGGTTTCTAGCTTAAAATGTAGGAATCACAGAATTACTTGCCAGAGTGCAGGTGAACCTAAAAAAATTGATAACTATATATTTGTCAGGATTTCTTGAAAATCTAATGAAAATCACTTTAAACTAAAAAGGATTAGGGACAAAAATTGCATGTTTTGATTTACTAAAGGATAGGTAGTATATAAGAAAAATAGTAAGAGATAGTAACAGATCACAGGAGGCAAATTCCTAATGAGTCAACAGTAAGTCCCATTGCCTTAGATGTCTAAGAAGCTAGTTTCCAATTATTGTGAATTCCCTGACATGGTCCCATGTATCTGAATTTGTACAATTTGAAGTCATAATTATGTAAAATATGATAACTGAGTCAGCCCGATGGGATTATGCAGAGCAAATTCAAATAAGACAACCAATCTAGGGGATTCATTATTCACACTAATCAGACCTAGTTGTACACAATTATATAGAATATGTGTGTCAAGCAAGATGAACTAGAATACCAACATAAAGAGGCAAATTTCATTTCTTAGGTATCACTGAGATGCTTCTACGCCAACAAATGAGATTGATTCCTAGAATATGAAAGTGGCAGAATCAATCAATAAATCAATCAAGTATTTTTTTAAGCAGGCACTATGTTCCAAGCATTTTGCTAAGTCCTGAGGATATACAATGAAAGAGAAAAATAGTCCTTACTCTCAGAAAGCCCATCCCCCATTTCTGGGCTTTTATATTTTGTTCATTTGTTTGTTTGTTTTAATTCTGAACTTAAGGAACATTGAAATGAGAAGAGCACTTGCATATACAAAGCAGAACAGAAAAGGGAAATTCAGTTATAGGATTGTCAAAAAAAAGAGTTTTACATTCTAAATAATGTAAGTCACACCTATAAACAAACATATGTAAAATAGTAGTTGGAAGATAACCATATAGGGGAGAGCTCCCTTAGCAGTTAGGAGAACCAAGAAAGATTTGTTTTAAAAGGTGTCATTTGAGATAAACCTTAAAGGAATTCAGAGATTCTAAGACACCAAGTTGAGGTGGGAAGAGCATTTCAGAAATGTCAGACACTCAGTACAAAGCCCAGAGAGAAGTGATGGAATGGAATGTGTGAAGAATGGTTAGGAGACCAATAGAACAGGGTTGTAAAGTGTCTAGAAGGCAATAAAATGTAGGAAACCTGGAGAGATAGGAAGGGGCAAGACTGCAAAGGAGTTTTAAATGTGAAAACATATCTTACTCAAAAAATAAATAGAAGAGGTAAAAGGGGGAAGGTTTTTGGAGCAGCATTATATATTAAGAAACTATACTTGTATACGAAAATCACAGAAACAAGAAGGAAAATATCATGGTGGAAAATATTAAAGTAAAGATAAACAAAGGTTACAGACTCAAAATCTTGATCAGTTTATTACAGCTCACCAGGACATAAAGAAGAAATAGAGAAAAAGAAAATAGACTTCAAATCTAGAGAAGAGACATAAAACTTATATGACACTGTTCTTTCTTGATTCTCTTACTACCATTTCTTCTCTATCTCCTCTCCTAGATCTGAATTCTTGTCATGCTTATTATCAGATCTTACTTTTTTTGCAAGGCAATGGCTTGCCCAAGGCCACACAGCTAGGTAATTATTAAGTGTCTGAGGACAGATTTGAACTCAGGTACTCCTGATTCCAGGGCCAGTGCTCTATCCACTGTGCCACCTAGCCCCCTAGAGGTAGTTTTAATGTCAATACTGTCTTAGTTCATATTCATTTGTGGGATGAAATAACATGGTCATATGCAACTGAACATTTAACACAAGATACAACAAGTTTACAGTGGCACTTCCCCTTTTCAGATATAGCCCTCTCATTTCAATATGGGGATGATTTAACCACCAATACAGGATAATGTTCCTTAAGTGGGCTTCAGAAATCCTCCAGGTCAAAGAGTGTAGATGTGATGTGACTAGGAATTTTTATGCTTTTAGGTGATCAGGAAGTTGTACCAGGGAAGCCATATTGGTTGGGGGCTAAGAAGACTCACAGGGAAGAAATTTCATCAGAGAAGTTGGGGGTCAATAAAATAGACAATCAGATCCCAGGAGCAGCTTTATCTTCTTTTAGGAAAGCTCCCCTTGTTATGCTTGAGAAGAAAGACACTGATTCAATAAAATACTTAATCTATAAGCTGTCTACAGATGCTCTGTCCTCAGTCCTCTTATCTCTATTTTTGTTACTTTATCAACCCAAGTAACTTCAATTACTATGTCTTTGTGTCTTTCTATAATAGGTCCAACTCATTTCTAAGTTATAGTCATGCATCACCCATTGCCTTTTAGAAATATCCAACTAGATTTTTCATAGTCATCTCAAATTCAATATTTCAAAAACAGAACTCATTATCCACCCTCACAACAATAGTAAAAACAACCTCTTTTCCAAACTTTCCTATTACTGTCAAAGGCATTATCATCCATCTTGTCACACAAGTTCACAATCTGTGTCATTGCTGATATCCCCTTTCACTTTATCCACAAATTGCCAAATCTTGTCTTGCCAAATCTCCACGATATCTTGTTCTCTCTTCTTATATAGTCATCACCCTAGTTCAGACCTTTATCATCTCTCACCTAATTTGATGCAATAATCTTTTAACTGACCTCTTTTCCTCAAGTATCTCTCCACCCCAAACTATATTCTACATTGGCTTCTACCCACTTCAACCCCTATAGAGAAAGCAAGCAATTTAATATAGTTGTGGTCATGCAAAACATTTTCATAATAATCATGTTAGGAAAGAAAATATAGACAGAAAACCCTCAAGAAAAAATTTTAAAAGATTTAAAAAGTATGTATCAATCCACATTTGACACCATCAGTCCTTCAGTATAGCATTTTTCCTCAAAAGTCAAGGATCCTTGTAATTGCTGGGAACAGCTAAGTCATTCACAACTGATAATCTCACAATATTTCTGTTGTTTTGTACACAGTACATTTCATTTTGTGTCAACTTATGTAAGTCCAGGTTCCTCTGAGAGTTTTCTGTGCATTATTTCCTATAGCTGAAGAAGCTTGCTGGGGACTGGTTGGCTCTGGTGCGCCTATACTGAAATACACCCCATCTCACTCTGGGATAACAGAGTCCTTCCAACCTTCTAAGTTGTCTGGGGATGAAAAATTATTTCACTCCATCTTTTTGTGAGTTTTGCCACTCTAGAATTTGTTTGTAATTATTATTTAAAATATATGGAGAGGTTTTGGTGAGAGCTCAGGAGATTCCCGGTCTTTACTCCACCAACTTGGTTCCATCTTCTTTACCATCTTGACTCTTTAGTGATTTCCTAATATATAGATTTAACCATGCCATGCTAACACAATCAACCGTAGTAGCACCCTATTATCTATGTGATTTAATATAAATTCCCCTATTGACACTGAAATCTCTTCACAAACATCTTTGTAAAACTGAGATAATGTTACCCACCTCAAAGAGTTCTTTTGAGGGTCACATAATATTAATAAAGTACTTTGCTTTATCTTTAAGCACAATGAATACTATATCAATATTATTTTTCTGTTGTTATTATTGTTATTATCACAATCATTACTATCACCCAGATTTCTAAAAACTTTTGGGAAATATGTGGACCAAGATTAATAATGCTGTTGTAGATCATTCCACAAAGGGAATGATTGAAGGCATTATAGATGTTTATTCCTGAGGAGTAAAGTATGAAGTATGGGATAGTTTTCTTGAATATTTGAAAAGTTGTCAAAATGGGAAACAAATTAGACTTTTTTTAATCTAAAAGGAGAACTGAAAATGGTGAGAGGAAGTTTCAAAGAGGAAAACCTATGGTTGAGATTAAAAATACTATCAATCAAAGTATCAAAAAGTAGCATAGATTAAATCATGAAGTAGCCAATTCCTTCTTAACTCACCCTTGAAGAAACTTGATGGCCACTTGCTTGTTGATTGCAGAGAGCATTTTTTTTATCATATGGTGCTTTTGATTGGATGGCCTCTTAGTTCCATTCCTAATCTAAAAATTCAATGATTCTCTGACTTAAAAGAAATATTAATCATGATGACTCTGAGTCAAGAAGAAAAATTTAAATTACATCTGATAAGCTCAGTTTAATAAGATAGGAAAATGGGAGATGAATTATAGAAAAATTTACACCAAAATATTATATACATATTAATTTAAAGGGTGAATTTATATTCATTTGATTTAGCATTTCAATAATTTTATTAATTTGGAAGATTTAATTCCAAGCAATGTTATGTAATTGAGGAATTATTATATAATTTTAATTGCAATGTGAAGTATAAGTGAACAGGGTATTCCAAGTTTTCTAAAAACAGACTTGACACTATAATCTCTTGCCTTTTCTGAGCTGCTAACATACTACCTATGGTTAGTTAAAGATCATTCTGATTTTCTTTACTTTCAGCATCCTTCCTCAGACAAAGTAAAATATAACTACTAGCATTTCATTCATAATCTTGGCATATACTAATTCTGCAGTGGAAAAAGATTGTGTATATAGAGAGTGTTCAGCAAAGAGAGAACACTTGTAGGAATTAGGAGTACTTCTTCAAAGGGAAATGAATAACATTTAAGAACAGAGACACACAAAGAAGCTTCAGAGATGGCACAAAATCTTGGCAGAAAATACTATTTATCATTGGAAAAAGTAAATTAGAACTATATTTGGAGAATGTTCTGAAAAGGAGATATTAGTTTAGGAAAAGAATCATTATTCCCTATAATTTCACCTCATACCCAGAGAATTGCCATACAGGGCCAAAGACAGTTTATAATAAAAGTTGTAGGGGATGTTGAAAGACCTATTAGTGCATTGTCCATTAAACTGTAAATTAGTATGATCACTCTGGAAAATAATTTGAATACGTGAAAGTAGCTGAAATGTGCATAGTCTTTGACCCAGAGGTTCCTCTGTTAGGATCATATTCTATGAAGGAGATAACTGAAATATGTGAAAATAAAATACCTGAATTACACCAACATACTTAGAGCAGAACTTTTTGTCATAGCAAAGAATTGTAAAAATGGATACTCATCAATTAAAAAATGACTATTGAAAATGTGGTACACGAATGTATTTATTTGATGGACTATTGCTTGGTAAGAAATGACGAACAAGACGAATTAAAAAGAAGTATGGAAAAACTTCCATTATCTATACACATATGCATGGACATATTACATAATAACCAAAACACTGAAAATGAAAAAATATAAGCACTGAACAACAAAAGATGAATGTAATGAAATTATAAAGATAAACCAAAGCACCAAATAAGAGATTTAAACAGTTATCTTCTCCACCCCCCCCCAACCCACATTCTTTTCCAGGAGCAGGAATTCCATGGTTTGGACCACTGAATATAAAATGACAACATTTTAATGGATTGATTAGTTTTGCTATTTTTTCCCTTCTTGCTCTCTAAAAAATATCTTTGTAAAAAGGGAAGACTCTCTGGAAAGGGGCAAGAAGAGACATAAGAATAAATCTTGGTGATATAAAACCAAACGATATCAACACAAGTCTTTCCTGCTTTGAATACTGTCTCAAGTATTCTATTCCCTCCAATTAGTGAGAATTATTGTTTGTCCCTTTGAAGAGAACACTGATGACATAGAGGGACATGAAGTTCTCATTGCATTAAGTTGAATATTGAAATAGTCTAGAGAGGAATACTCTGATAGTGAGGGACTTAAGATACCTCTGTTTTCATGTTACTACAGGGATAATAGTGAATAGTAGCATTTCATAGTGGTTAAAGAATTGGCTTCTAAGTCAGGAAGACCTAGCTTTCAACATTGCCTCTGAGAGATATCACCAAGGAAGTCACTTTTTAGTGCCGTAGGTAATTATCTTAAGTTGGAGAGAAGATGAAAACCTGAATTGCATAAGGAATTTACTCATTCTGGAGTTTCTTGTGCTAAATAAAATTAGAGGTTCTATCCCTATCCCTATTCATATATATACAATGTAATATTCTTACCTTTGTGAGGGGTATAAAAAGATATTTCTTCTACAGAGCATTAGTAGATAGAAGTATAATTCACCTAACCCAGGATTATGTTGTTAAATTAAATACATTCCATAGAATAATATAAACGAACAATTCAATCATAGGTTAGAGAGAGTCTTTAGCAGTGTTTGAATAGACAAGGGATTAATGAAGTAGCTATTGGTAAGAACAGGTACCCTGAGTGAATCATCTAAGCTTCCTAAAAGTTATTTCCTTATCTTCAAAATGGGGATAAAAATGAACACTAAGAATGGGTTTAACAATGTTAAAACATGCTTTGTCATAACATATTAACATTAATGTAACACATTAATCAGGGCAAAATAATAAGGAATACTATGTAACAGGAAGGAAACGATAAAACACAGGTGAATCTTTTAAGAAAGTAATACCAAGTATTACAAGGCACAGTATTTCTGAAATTCTAACAGAAAGGGTAGATTAGGAATAGAAATAGCAGTCTTAATGAATAAAAAACATAAAAAAACTTTAACTAAGTTAGTTAATAATTACCAAGAAACTCTGATGTGCACAACTCATTAAAAAGCATGGTCCCTAGCAATTCGATTCAATAAATATTTAACAAGTACCTTTTGAGTGCAAGGAACTATACTAGGTGATAGAAATGCAGATAAAAATAAAGTTATCTCACAACAGTAAGTAAATGTAAGCTAATTTGAGGAAAAGTAACTGTGGGTCAGGGGTGGGTCAAAGAAGATTGACCAAAGAAGATTGACAAAGGAGGTTGCACTGAGTTTTAATAGAAGAAAAGTAGCCTAAAATGGCAAGGGTAAGTGGAGGATGGTAAAGTTACATTCCATATGTAGGGTACTACTCTTTTAGAAATAAGCATTTTGACTGCTAAAGAGAACAAAGAAAATACTTCTGCATAGAAGAGAAAAGTAAAATAAGTTGAGGAAAATGGAAGCTGTTGTCCCTTTCATAGATGAATTTTAGTTGGATGAAATGGGCAAAAAAGACCTCTAGATCAATTAAAAACTGCTAAAAATCAATGTTAAAGAAACATTTTTTTTCATAGAAGTCATAAGTAGATTAATTCCCAAAAGGGTTAAAATATACTTTCACAAAAACAAGTTTTACATTATGTTTTAAAGGATTAAGGCAATGCAACTATTATAATGAACAGTTTAATGCCTGAAAAGGTCAGAAAAAGAATTTTTAATAAAAATTTGTAAAAGATAAGTGTGAAGAAATAGCTTTCAAAAGCTGAAAATTGAGAAGGCTGATTTGAAGACTGAAAAGCTTCAGGGCTTCTGAAGGCTACAAGGTTTAGCAATTCCTTAGCTTATTGACATGAAACTATTTTTAAGTTTATTTGTTTAAACAGGGGTGGAAAAATTTCTTTTTCTGTCAAGGGTCATTTGAAAAATGAGATCATCTTTTGCAGACTTTATTTGGTCAAATATTTATTTAATTCACCCTTAAAAAGATCCCATATTTATTGAATTGCTATTCACCTATTTCCTGTGATTACCTTGGCAACACCAAAGCAATATTGACCATGGGCCAGATATTCCCCACCAAGATATAAAAAGATAAAGAAAACAATTGAAAACTAAGGAATAATTAAATCATGGCATGTTTTATAACTAACAGATAAAGTGAATTCATTAATCTTTGTTTTTACATCATAAAGGAAAGGTGAGTCATTGATTACCAAGAGGCATTGATTTGAGCAACTGAAATGGGTAGTGAACATTTGGCTGAAAAAAAGAAAAGAAAACTCTTCCAGGGGTGTTAAAAAAATTAAGATCAAAATAACTTTTGTGAAGTAACTGACAGTAGGAAAGGTAATTGACAAGAAGACTTCAACTACTTGTTCCTGATTGATTAGATAAATCTAATATTTTGTAGAAGACAATGGAAAAGGGTGAAGATTTTCAGTTGTTAGAAGATCAGAAAGGAGAAACACAGGCTTTGCAATTCATTTGTTGTTGGATCAGCTAGGTGATGACTGGTTGGACATCACAAAATTCTTGTGAATGAAAAGCCAGGAAGTAGCAGGCTAATGAGATCTGCGATTTTCTGACCAAAAAAACCCTATTAAACAATATAATAAAATAACCTTTTCCAGGAGCCCTTTAAAAGATGGTTGTGACTTATCGATGCCTCCTCCCTTCCCTAGTAGAAGAAAAGAAATTGTTCAAAATGAGATATAAGAAGTACAATGAAAAGCAGAATAAAAATAAATTCATGTGATGAATCTTTTCAGCATCATCCTGTAGACAAATAACATCAAAATATGAAATTCAGAATAGTAAGTTGTCCTAAATATCTAATTATTTCACTTGTGTTTCCCCTGTCAGATTATATGATCATTCTTTCATTAATACTAACTGTAACAGTGGGAAGATATTCCTTAGATTTTTCTATGGAATATAATAATACACTTCAAATGCTTATGTTTTATATCATCCAATGGAGTCACTATTTTGAGTGTCTAGTTTTGTATAATTGGATTTTGTATAAGTAGGGCCCTGAAAATGACACTGGTAAATAAGAGGAGTGGTTTTCAGTCAGTCCCAAGGGGGAATAGAAGCATTAGCACATTATAGTTTCAGGCCACAGGGAAACAAAGACTCTGGACACAGTTGTGGGGCAGAAAAGAGTTTTTCTGGTCACTCACAGATGAGAGCACAGAACTGGAGAGCACCGATCACAACTCTCCTTAAATCATAACACTTGGAAGAATTGAAAACATAGAATTAACCCCCAGAATTAATTCTGAAAACACTTGAAGCTTGGAACAGTGCCTCTATACCCGAGGAGCAGAGCCTAACTTTAACATAAAGTTGAAAGTCAAGAAACAGACTGGAAAAATAAGCAAACAATAAACAAAAAATAACTTGACCACAGAAAGTTACTATAGTAACAGGAAAGGTCAAAACACAGTAAGAAGAAATCAAAACAGCCACTTAGAAGGTCTCAAAGAAAAATGAGAATTGGTTTCAGAAAAAAAAATTCCTGGAAAAACGCAAAACAGATTTTTAGAAATCAAGGAAGAGGGGTGGAGCCAGGATGGCCAATGAAGGCAGGACTTCTCTGAAACTCATTCCTCCCAAAACTCCAAAAGCCATCAAATTATGGCTCTAGCCAAAATTTAGAGGTGCAGAACCCACAGAAAGACTGAGTGATACAATTTTCCAGTCCAAGAGAACTTTTAAGTTTCACAGGAAAGGTGCGTTTCACTGGGACCAGGGGTCAGGAAAAAACAACCCCAGGCTTCAGCACAGCCCAGGGATCACCAGACCAGTTTGAAGGGGGCAGTGAGAGAACTATGATGCACCAGAGGGCAGAAACACTAGCCACAGAACATCCCTTTGGTGGGAATTGGGGAATCCAGTCTGCAGAGCACAAATGGGAAGAGGGTAGGGGAAGATTGCAGAAATTTCTCTGCTCTCCCTGGGACAGGATTTGGCTGTTTGCCCACACTCAGATCCAGATTGTTGTTTGGGATTCCATACTAAGGTAGTCAAACAGGGATCCTCCTCACAGCTCCAGGGAAGAGGGGAGAGCCTGTGGTCATCTATATATCAAAGGACAGGCAACAGAGCATAAGACCTTGAAGGAATAAAGGTCCAGTGGGGTATCCCAAAAAAACCCCAAAGCCTTGGAAGAGCAGTAAATCAATCATAGAATGAGGAAATGAGCAAACAAAAGAAAAAGAATATGACTATAGAAAATTACTTTGGTCCCATGGAAGATTCAGAAGATGACCAAATTGAAGCTTCTGTATCCAAAACCTCCAAGAGAAATAGAAAATAAGCTCAGATTATGGATGAGCTCAAAAAAGACTTTGAAAAGCAATTAAGGGAGGTGGAGGAAAAATTGGGAGGAGAAATAAGACTGATACAGATAAATCATGAAAATCAAATCAGCAGCTTGGTGAAAGAAATAAAAAAAAATACTGAAGAAAATAATATGTTAAAAATAGTTTAGGCAAAATAGAAAAAGCAAAACAAAAGACAAATGAGGAGAAGAATGCCTCAAAAAGCAGAACTGGCCATCTGGAAAAGGAGATTAAAAAAGCTCTCTGAATAAAATAACTCCTTCAAATGCAGAATGGAACTAAAGGAAGCTGATGACTTTGTGAGAAATCAGGAAGAAATAAAACTTTTCCCTTAAAGTCAAAAATTAGAAGAAAATGTGAAATATCTCATTGGAAAAAAAACCAACCTAAAAACAGATCCAGAAGAAATAATATAAAAATTATTGGGCTACCTGAAAATCAGGACCAGGAAAAGAGCCTAGGCTTTATTTTTCAAGAAATAATACAGTAAAATTGCCCTGAAATCCTAGAAAAAGGTAAAATAGAAACTGAGGGAATTCACTGAACACCTGAAAGAGATCCCAAAAGGAAAAAACTTCCAGGAATATTATAGCCAAATTCCAAAACTCCCAAGTCATAGAGAAAATACTAAAAGCTGCCAGAAACAAATAATTCAACTACCATAGCTCTATAGTCAGGATTACACAGGATCTGGCAGCATCTACATTAATGACTCATAGGGCTTGGAATATGATATTGCAGAAAGCAAAAGATCTTGGTTTACAACCAAGATTCAACTACCCAGCAAAATTGAACATCCTCTTTCAGATGGACTTTCAATGAAACAGGGGACTTTCAAATTTTCCTATTGAAATAAACAGAGCTGAACAGAAAGTCTGATCTCCAAGTACAAGCCTGAGGTGAACCACAGAGGGGATGGATGAGAAGGACTATGAGGAATTTAATGATAATGAACTGTTTGCATTTCTGCATCATTTATAAGAGCTGTTAGAAGGAGCATTTATATACAGGGCACAGGAAGGAGTGGAATATAATGATATAATATTGTAAAAAGATGGAGTCAATGGGTGATAAAGGAAAGTAATGGAAGGAAGAGAAAGGAGAGGAAGAAGAGACTAAGATATTTCACATAAGAGTCAAGAAAAAAGCTTTTTCAGTGGAGTGGAATGGGGGAGTGTGAGGGGGGGATAAGTGAGTCTTCATTCTCATCAGAAATGGCTCAGAAAGGAAATAACATACACACTTAATATGGTATAGAAATCTATCTTACCATAGAGAAGAATGAGAAGAAACTGATAGGATAAGAGGGAATGGGGGGAAGAAAGGGGGGATAGGTGATAGAAAAGAGGGTAGATTGTGGGAAAGGGTACTCAGAAACAACATAATTTTGGAAAGGGATGAAAGGAGAGAGAGAGAGAGAGAGAGAGAGAGAGAGAGAGAGAGAGAGAGAGAGAGAGAGAGAGAGAGAGAGAAAATAGAATAAATGAGAGTGGGGAGGAATAGAGTGGAGGGAAGTACAGCTTGCAATGGCAACTGTGGGAGAAATATTGAAGCAACTTCTCTGGGGGATTTATGATAAAGAAGGCAACTCACTCCAGAGATTGAGTCATTAGAATCTGAACGTGGACTGAAGTACAATTTTTCTCTCTTTCACTATTCTTGAAGTTTCTTATCTTCTCGGGGGGGTGTTATGATTATTCTTATAACAAAATTTATTTTAATAATATAAAATTTAAAAAAATTAAAAATCAAGTAATAATATTAGAGAAAAATGAGGGTAAGAAAAGACTTGTAATGCCAGAAAATCATGAAAGAAGAGTCTAAAACTTGATAAGGATGCACAAAAAATACTTTAAGAAAACTAACACCAAATAGGTCAGATGGTAATAGAGGCATAGCTCCTTGCAAGTATTTAATGTAAAAATCTTGCATCAATATACATTTAGGGAAATTGGTCTGTAGTTTTATATCACTTTTTTTTTGCTTTTACTGGTTTCATCACCAGCACCATGTATGTTTCATAGAAGAAATTTGGTAGAACTATTTCTTTTACCATTTTTGCAAATAGTTTATATAGTATTGAGATTGATTCTTAAATGTTTTCTTGTTCAATTTCCTTTTTCTAAGACAGGATTATTTAAGTATTTTTTCTTAATAATTAGTTAATAGTTAATCTGGGAAATATATATTTTGGTAAATATTCATCAAATTCTCTTTGTTGGTTTTTTACATGAAATTGTGTGAAATAAATCTTAATAATTGATTTAATTTCATCTTTATGGCTGGTGCTTTCATCCTTTTCATTTCTGATACTGATAACTTGATTTTCTTTCTTTTATAATCAACTTAACCAAGGATTTATCTATTTTACTGATTTTATAACACCATAATCTATTTTTATTTATTAGTACTTTTTTTACTTTCAATTTTCTTAATCTCTCCTTTGATTTTTGGGGATTTCCAATTTGATGTTTAATTGGGAATTTTTAATCAGTTCTTATCTGGTGCTTTTTTTTAGTTCTATAGCCAATTCATTGATCTTTTCTTTTTTTTATTGATGTATGTGCTTAAATATATATAATTTCCCAGATGTATTACTTTGACTGAATCCCATAGCTTTTGATATATTGCCCCATGGTTGTCATACTCTTTGAAATAAATGTGTTCTATAATTTGTTCTTTGACCCTTTTATTCATTAAGATTAAATTATATAAATATCAATTAATTTTCACCTATGCCTTATCAAATATAATTGTTATTACATTATAATTTGAAAAGGATGCATTTCTGCATTTGTTTGTGAAGTTTTTAATGTACTAAAACATGATCAATTTTTGTGAAGTTGTCATGTACAATTGAGAAAAAGGTATGCTCCTTTCTCTTCCCATTCAGTTTTTTCAAAGGTCTATCATATCAATCATATCACTCTTTTAACATTCTAACATTCTTTTAACATTCCTTACCTTTTTTCTGATTTATTTTTTATCAGCTATATATCATTCTTAGAAGGGGAGAAAACAAATGTCCCTTGATTATATAGTTTTATTGTATATTTACTTCTGTAACATTTAACTTTTTCCTTTGAATTTTGGATGCTCTGTCATTTGGTGCACATATATTTAGTATTGATATTGCCTCATCAACAATGTTGTCTTTTAGTAAAATGTAGTTTTTCTGATTATTTATTTGAATTGGGTGCATTTTTACTTTTCCTTTGAGATCATGATTTTTTACTCTTGCGTTTTTTAAAAATCTGGCCTAAAGTGTCATATATGATGCTCCAAGCTCTATTTTAACTTTATGTCTTTGTTTCAGGTATGATTCTTTTAAACACAATGTTGAATTTTGTTTTGTGATCCATTCTGCCATCTGCTTCCATCTTATGACTGAGTTCATTCTGTTCATATTCTCAGTTATGCTTACCAACTGTACATGTCCCTCAATCTGATTTTTTTTCTGTTTCTTCCCTCTCTCTTTATCCTGTCCTTCCTGAAAAGTCTGTTTTGATTCTGATAACTGTCTCCTTTAATCTCCCCTCCTTTTTACTTCCCCTCCTTTCCCTTATGCCTTTCCCTTCTGACCTACCTTTAAGATAAGATAGATTTTTATATGTAAATGGATTCTTAAACATGGCTTTCCCTCTTTGAACCAATTTCAGTGAGAGTAAGGTTTAATATTGTCTATCACTCTTCCATATTCCTTTCCATTTCAAAAGCTCTTCCTTGTTTACCTCTTTTTTTAGGGTTTTTTTTTTGCAAGGCAATGGAGTTAAGTGACTTGCCCAAGGTCATACAGGTAGGTAATTATTAAGTTTCTGAGGCCGAATTTGAACTCAGGTACTCCTGATTCCAGGGCCAGTGCTCCATCCACTGCACCACCTAGCTGCCCCTCTTTGTGTACCTCTTTCATGGAAGATAATTTTCCCCAATTTTTCATTTTATTTCCCTCCCTCAATGTACCTCTTTCTTACTCTTTCACTTTTTTGAAATTACCCCCAACATAATCAACTCAGACCCTATGCCTTCTTCTTTGTAGATTTCTTGTGAATACCCAAATAATTGTAAGGTTCCTAAGACTTACATGCATCATCTTTCATCTGGGAATATAAACAGTTCACCCTTATTAAGTTCCTTATGATTTCTTTTTCATGTGTGATTTTTATACTTCTCTTGAGTCTTCTGTTTGAATGTCATATTTTACTATTAATCTCTGATCTTTTCATCAGAAGTACTTCAAAGTTATTCATTCAATTAAATGACCATCTTTTCACCTTAATGATTACACTGTTTTCTGGTTAGCTGATTCTTGTTCGAGATTCTAGCTCCTTTTCTTTCTGAATATCATATTCCAAGTCTTCTGCTCCATTAATGTTATAGACACTAATTCTTGTGTGACCCTGTTTCTTTTTGACTACTTGCATATTTTTCTCTTTTCCTAGAAGCTGCAGAATTTGACTATAATATTCATGGGAGTTTTCATTTTGGAATCTCTTTCAGGAGGTGATCGATGAATTTTTAAAATTTGATTTTTAAATTAACTCTTCTCAGTCTATTTTTCTAAAAGTTGTTTAAAAGATGAGATATTTTACATTATTACTGTTTTCATATCTTTGTCTTTGTTTTGTTGTTTTTTGAAGTCTCTCCAAGCCATTAGCATACATTGTGCCTAATCTAAGAAATTATTGTCTTCAATGAGTGTTTGTACTTCTCTTTCCATTTGTCCAATTCTGCTTTTTAAGGAATTCTTTTTAAGACAATTTTTATACTTTTTAAAGTCATTTGATCAATTCTGTTTTTAAGGTGTTTTCCCTTTTAGTATTTTTGTCTCTTTTGTCAAGTTGTTAATTCTACTGTAATTTTTTTTTTGCATCACTCATTTCTTTGCCCAACTTTTTCCTCTACCATTTTATTCTCTTTGTTTCACCCTTTTAGTAACTCTTGATGGATTTATGCCCAATCTTTGAGGTTTTGCTTAAAGTTGTCTTTAAATTGTTGTCTTCTTGTCTTGATCTTCCCTGTCATCACAGCAGGGTCAGGTTCTTTGTCGCTATGGCAATTTGCTTATTTTGTTCATCCTATTTCTTGAACTTTATGTGGTCAGATGAGATACAGTAGGAACATGTTTATAAGTTGTCTTTTTATTTCTAAAAATATGTCTAATTTGATTCAGATCTAGCTTTAGTATAAAATATAATTATCAGAGGAAGACCAGTGGAAAATTCTTTGAACAAGATTAATACAATTCCATAGTTATTATTTCTTCCTTAAGCATAAGTTCCAGAACTCCATGGTGACATGTATTATTGTAAAATACTATTTTAAAAAATATATCTATTTTGAGTTATTTCAAAGTTTTAAAATATAAGTATTGAAGTGGGAATCTGATGTAAAGTGAAAGGACTCAAAAATGAGATCCCCAAGTATTTTCACAGAAGGAAATTATCGAAACAAGTAGAGTTAAATTTGGATTCCATTAAGTAAGTCTCCTGAGCTTTATATTTTTTAATTGATATTTTATTTTTCAAAATACAGATTATGAAAGGTTTTCAACATTCATCCACATGCAAATGTATATTTTTAACAAACTTTTCTTCCACCTTCCCTTCCTATCTCCCTCCCCTCAGCAATGAATAGTAAGATTAACATTATACATACATATTTTGGATTTTCGGTATGGGGGGAATTAGAATTAAAGGAAAGAGATACATAAAAGATAATTTTTATAAAGTGTTCATAAGATTTTGAAGGGTTTTTTTGTTGTTGTTTTGTTTTTCTTCCTCTGGATAGGGATTAGCATTGTCCATAGCCAGTCTAATACAGTTGCCAGGCTCTCTGAACTGCTGAGAAAACATCTCACAGTGTTGTAAATGTGTACATTGTTCTCTTGGTTCTGCTTCCTTCACTCAGTATCAAATCCTGCAAGTCATTCCATGCTTCTCTAGAGTCCAATCATTAATGGTTTCTTATAGAATGATAATATTCCATAGTATTCATGTACCATAGTTTGTTTAGTCATTCCCCAATTGATGGGCATCCCCTCAATTTCCAATTTTTTGCCACTACAAAAAAAGAGCTGCTATGAATATTTGGGAACATGTGGGGCTTTTCCCATTTTTTTATTATTGCTTCTGGATATAGGCTAGAATAGAAATTGTTGGGTCAAGGGGAATGAACAGTTTTATTGGTTTATGGGCATAATTCCTTATTACTCTCCAGAATGGCTGGATTCATTCACAACTCCACCAACAATGCATCAATACCCCTATCCTCCCACAAGTTCTCCCAACATTGATGATTTTCATTTTTTCCTCATATTAGCCAATCTGATAGGCATGAGGTGATACCTCAGAGTTGTTTTAATTTTCATTTTTCTAATCAATAATGATTTGGAACATTTTTTCATATGATTTTATATATTATATATCTTTAATTCCTTTATTTGAAAATGGTATATTCATATCTTTTGATCATTTATCAATTGAGGAATGACTTGTAAACTTATAAATGTGATTTAATTTTCTGTATATTTGACAAATGAGACCTTTATCAGAACTCCTTAGGTGTGAAGATTGTTTCTCAGATTTCTGCTTTCCTTCTAATTTTGGGAACATTGTTTTTATTAGTGCAAAACCTTTTTAATTTTATATAGTCAAAACCATTAATTTTGCAGTTTCTGATGTATACTATTTCTTGTTTGGTCATAAATTTGTTCTCTTTCCATAGATCTGATAGAATATTTCTTGGTCTATTAATTTATCTATGGTGTTGCCTTTTATGTCTAAATTCTGTACCCATTTTGACCTTATTTTGGTATAGAGTATAGGTAGGTTGTCCTTTGGCATAAGTAGGAATCCACTATCTAATTCCATTAAAAAGAGAATGGAGAAAACCTTCCTAGAAAATGTGACTATTGACAAAAAAAACCTCTAATATATAGAATAGGAAACTTGTCCAGACTTTAAAAATTAGATCATAGGATTTTAGAATCATAAAAGATATGAAAAGCATCTAGTACACTTCTTTATTTTGTAAACACAAGGGCAGCAATTGATGAATGAAAGCTAATCTCAGAGTTAGGAAGACTTTGTTTTAAATTAAGCTTCTGGTAAACATTATTTCAGTTACCCTGATGAAGTCACTTTTTCTCTCAGTGCCCTAAAACAACTCCCTGCTACAATAAATTGTAGGGCAGATGCTGCAATATCAGCTGATGAAATCCTAGATTTGGTTAAAAAAATCTTCATAGGTAATAAATAGTAGAAATGATATTTGAAAACATGTACTCTGATTTCAGATTGATTGCTCTTTCCATTATACCATAAAGCTCTCAGTAAATGTGAGAAAACAATAATCAAAGAGGACCAGAGAAAAACATACTTGTAGTATGGAATTGAGAATCCCCATTACTAGGTTGAACAATAAGCAGTCATCTTCAGTACCAATATTTTGCACAAGCTTTTAGATGAATGCCTAGGATTTTAGGTGAGTCAAAGACAAGATGCTGTCACATCCAGCTCCCTCCTTTCATAGATTAGAAAATTGAGACCCAAAGTGATTTCCTTGAATATACAAACTAATTTGTAGCAAAACTGGGATTCTAATTTAGATTTTCTAACTGCTAATCTAGAGCACCTAATATACAACATTGCCAAGTAAACCAGGTTAATGAGACCATTGAGCTTTGAGTATTACATTTTTGGGGGACTTCAGAGCCATATCTAACAATTTTACACTTCTCTAACAAAAAAGTAGCATGAAGCAGCCCCAAATCAACACTGAAATTAATTATATGGAAATAATATAAGCAATTTAGAGATATTAAAGTGAGCAGAAAGCATTAGCTGCTTCAGTGTCTCACAGATGGATTTATTAACAAACTTCTCTAATTATTCTGTTAAGTCCTAATAGCAAGACGTTTCTAGCTATTGAAGGAGGGCATGCACTAAATTTATGCTTTAGGTCAAACCTACTTTAGATATAGAACCATTTTCATATTTTCCCACCACCTTGGAACTTTTTATCCCTCACTTTCTAAAAGTACCAGTTTATTGAGATGATGATCCTGACATCTGTAAATTCTAAAATGTTGTTAACGTCTGTTTGAATTTTTATTCACAATTTTTATTCACAAAGAATATTCTGTCTTGCCCATACTTTTATTTATAAATTAAGGATAATTGTCTTATATATTCACAAAATCATTTAGTGATCAAATAATATCTGCATGTAAAGGTGATTGAAATAGTAAAATACCATAAAATGAAGTATTATTGTATTATGGAACATTGTTAACTTTAAATTTTTTTCTTAAACCAAATACATAATAATGTGATTAACACAGAGCTAGCTAATCTTTTCATTTTTAAAAGGGAAATGAAACATCATTCAAAATTTCAACTTTCTTTTCTAGTACCTAGTACAATTCATCCTCTATTTCTTGGCAGAAGTATATCTTAATTTCTGGTTCAGTTTGCTTCCCTCATTCTCATGGATTCCCAAAGCTTAAAAAGTGTTCATAGGATAAAATGTTCACCACAGCAAAAATAAACTCTCTCAAAATCAGAGTTGCCAGGAGAACTGAGATTACCACCATCCTTTAACACACCTACTGATAACACCTGAGTCATTCACTTTGAGGGTTTTTAACTGCTCGGACATTCAGCATTTTTCTGTCTGAAGCTACTATACAGGAAATTCAAACATTTTTCAACCATTCTCTTCAGGACACTGGTGCACAGGGTCACAAAAAAGAGCTTACAGTCTAACCTGGAGAGATAATGACACATTCCCCAGGTGACAAAACATGTGTTGAACAGTCCCTATAGATTCTACCAGAAGCACATTTCTCTTTCTTCTTCTTTTCTAACTATCTAAGCCTCGTCAATATTTCAAACTCATAAATGAATGTATGTTACTGAGTATAACTTCAAAAAATGATTATGACTGCATATAGTGATTACTTCAGGTTTCTCTTTGTGACATACTTTCTGGTTTCTTGTTACATGTATAATCACTAAATCACACTCTCTTTAGGCTTGCAAAATTTGCCAACAGTCATCTTGTCTATTTCTCAATCTCCTATAAGGATTATGTTCTGCCCAGCTCAAAAAAATTGATGAAAACTTCACCTATTCTGAATCATCTCCAGGCAAAGTAATTCCACAATCTTGATCATTCATCCCAATATCTGACAGTTGACTGTCTGAAACATCTATCTTATGCCACATACAACTTTGAAAAGTCTCCCTTAAAGAGACCAAAGAGATCACTTAACTATCTCACCATCCTCAGAGGAAAAGCTTAAGAATGAACTTACCTGTTGTAGGTTTGGCTGTACGCACTGGGGTGTAGTGGTTTTTTGAGGAGGATCTGACTGGTGTGTTCTCTTTGGGAGAAGTATCGATAGCTGAGATAGTCTCTCTTTCACAGTGTGCTATTGGGATTGGTCCCTGTTGCCTTAAGATGTCAGCAAGAGCTCTGAAACAACAGATGGAACACATAATTAGATTTAAAAAGCAGGTGCACCTAACATGTTAGACTTCTAGTTTACTTTTCATTGATATATCGATTAAATGAATAAAAAAAATGGATGCACAGTCTATTCCTTAGTATTCATTGACTCATCAACAGGAATTGCTATTGTTTAGTGATCTTTCAGTTGAGTCAATCTCTTCATGATTCCATTAGGGGTTTTCTTGGTAGATATCCTGGAATAGTTTTCTATTTCCATTTGCGGCTCATTTTACAGATAAGAAAACTGAAGTTTAATGACTTACCCAAGGTCACACAGTTAGTAAGTATCCAAGGTTAGGTTTGAACTCAGTAAAATGACTCTTTCTGTCATAAGGTCTGGCACCTTATTCATTGTACCACCTAACTGTCCTATGCAGGGCAAGGTGTTAGTCATACCTAGGGAACATGGGGATGGGAGAGGCAGGGTTCTTGTGGATCTGGCTTGTTCAGCTCCTATTTAACTTTAATATGCTCTACATATTCCTTACACCTACCCTGCACTCTAGACTCAGCTCAAACCTTCCTGTTTCTTCATCCTGAATGGCTATCTACAAGATCAAGTTAGAGAAATGATAATGAGTTGAGACATTAATGAATTAATCAAACAAGAAGCATTGAATAAACCCCTACCACATTCCAGAGACTATGGTAGGTGTCTGTGGATATAAAGGCAAAAAGAAAGAAGAAAAAGTCTTTACTCTCAAGGCATTTATGTTAATTCTATCAAAGGAAATAAGAGGTGTGTATATACAAAATATATCTACAATTAAATGCCAGGCACTTTCATGAAGTAGGAACTAGCTGATGATTAAGAAAAGTTTTATATAGTGGTTCCACTAGAGCAAGTTTTGCAGGAATTTTTGGATTATAAGAGGTTGAGGAAAGGAGAAAATGCATTCAAGGCATAGAACAGTGTGGGCAAAAACACAGATGAGAGGTGGACTGTGGTATGAGAGGAAAATAAAGATTAGATTGACAGAACTGATTTTCATTACATGAAAAGGGATTATGTGTAAAAAAGACTAAAAGTATAGACTGGTACCCAATCATAAAGACCTATGCAGAGCCACCAAGCGAGTTTATATTTGGTCCTAGGATCATTAGTTAGCCACCAGAACTTCTTGAATAGGGATATCATATAACTCATGCTTTAAGAATATTATTTTGAGGGTTGGCTAGGTGGTGCAGTGGATAGAACACTCACCCTAGAGTCAGGAGTACCTGAGTTCAAATCTGGCCTCAGACACTTAGTAATTACCTAGCTGTGTGGCTTTGGGCAAGTCACTTAACCCCAATGCCTTGCAAAAAAAAACTAAAAACTAAAAAAAGGAATATCATTTTGGCAGCCATATATAAGACTGGTGATAACAAATGTTTAATATGGCAATTATAGTAGTCACTTTATATAGGCTCTGGAGAATCACCAAGAATTTACTGAGGAATAATTGGTTGAGATTTTGTGTTATCACTAATGAGGGGATATAAAATGATACATATGCCTGGCCTCTAGAGTTTATGACTTAGATGAAGAGATAGAACATGTACATGAAAAGAAAATAATAGAAGATGACAATGGTAAAGAGTCAAATGAATGACACTGAAGGTTTGGTCAGCAATAGTTTACCATTCTTAGTTACCTATTGGTGGAGATAGATGGGTCAAAGTTTGGAAAAAGAAGCATGCAGGTCACTCACTATTAATAGTGGAAAAGATGTTTTTGAGGTTAGTGACAGAAGAAATTTAAGAAGAAATCAGGTGTCCTGTTGTTTATCTTGAAATGAGGAATGGAAAAGTGCCAACAAATGGCTAGACAACCAAGTTTTCAAGATATTCAAGACAAAGAGAATGAGTTAAGAAATCAAAATTTCTTGATTATCAGGAAAATTCCTGAATTTATTCCTAAGGAAATGAAATCTACCTGAGAAAACAAATTTATGGCAACCTAGGTAACAGAGTGGTACCTGATGATGAATTGGAACTGAGTAGCTGCCATTTTAATTGTAACTTTTCTATAACCTGTGACATTGTAGACATAATTGTATGTATTTTGGGTCTTAGAGTTGACTTTCTGTAAATTGTTCTAAATGATAAATTCAGGGTTCTATTACATCTTTGTGTACACCTCTGGGATGGCTAGCGTCAGCCCTGATATCAGGGTACTCTAAATTCAGGAAAACAGATAAACTGTATCCAGAGTAAGTGACTAAATGTGCATGAGAATTAAGTGTATTTTTTTTTCTGTGAAATTGCTTCTGAAGTGCAGAAACTTTTTTTGAAGAAGAAGAAAGAATTAGGCCAGCAGTCATATAATTTAGTGATATTTATATAGCAATTTCATATTTTCTTGGTGCTTTGCTGATATTGTCAAGCATCTTTCTCATAGCCCTATAAGAGAGGAAGCTGGCATGAAAATATGTCTCAGGTGACCTCCAGACAGATGAGTGATGCAGGCATGCTCAGAAACTCAGTTTTCCAACAACAAATCAGAGAACAGGCATCGAAGACTAAACATTTTAATGTCAATGTAGAATAAAAGAAAATGTTCTGGATTCTAGTTACTTCTAAGCCTCTAACTTGAAATATGACCATTGACAAGTTTGTGTGGGGCTACAAATCTCCCCTTATAAGGGAATCACACTAAAAGATCTCTAAGATCTCTTCCATTTATGATGAGCTTTGGTTCTGTCAACAAAAGAACCGTAAGATCATGGACCCTTCTCCTTCCATTCCTCAGACCACTGGTTTCACTCAATTGCCAGCGAAGCTCACTTTTGGTGAAGTTGTGAACCACTTATCATGATCATGATGTCATTTAATCTGAAATTTGGAAAAGTGACTGAAATTCCTATATTCTGATCCAGATACCATATGAAGTAACATTCTCTAAGGATGTCAAAGACATAAATAAATTTTCTATGTACATCAAAATATCCCCATCAATACTCTATGCAGATGGTGGAAAAATATGGAAGTAGTTTACTTATCATAAAGAATGTGATCCAGGGGCGGCTAGGTGGCACAGTGGATAGAGCACTGGCCCTGGAGTCAGGAGTACCTGAGTTCAAGTCCAGCCTCTGACACTTAATAATTACCTAGCCGTGTGGCTTTGGGCAAGCCACTTAACCCCATTGCCTTTCAAAAAAAAAAGAATGTGATCCACCCTTGACAGAGCTGGAGGTGCTGGAATACAAACTGAAGCACTTTATTATTATTATTATTATTATTATTATTATTATTATTATTATTATTATGTGGGATTTGCAGGGCAGATGGAGTTGGGTGGCTTACCCAGGGATGCACAGCTAGGTGATTGTTGAGTGTCTGAGGCCGGATTTTTGACCTGCGTGCTCCTGGCTCCAGGGCCAGTGTTCTGTTCACTGTGCCACCTGGCTACCCCTAATATTATTATTATTATTATTATTATTATTATTATTATTATCATCATCATCATTATTATTATTATTATTTTATTTTAGTTTGGTTTGGTTTTTTTGTGTTTTTGCAGGGCAATGGGGTTGGGATGGCTTGCCCAGGGTCACACACCTGGGTGCTACTGGCTCCAGGGCTGGTCCTGTGTCCACTGTGTCACCTGACTGCCATTATTATTATTATTATCATTTTTAATTTTTCTCTCTTTCCTTTATTGCTCATGTGGGTCTATTTTTGGAGGGGAGGGTCTATTATGTTTACTCTTAAACAAGAATATTTTAGTAATGTATAAAAAACGTCATTTGTACAAAAATAAAGAATAAATAAAAATTTAAGATGTTAAAAAATACTTTATGCACTAGAAAAATATTGAATGTTCATCAGTAAGGGATGACTAAATAAGTGGGGCTGCACAAATGTAAGAGATTATTATTCAGAAAAGCATAGAAAGACTTCAGTGAACTGAATTAGAGTGAAGCAAGCAGGATCAGGAAAACTATATTCAAAATGACTACAAAACTTAAATAAAAAGAAATACAATGAAATTGAGTTCTATGCAATTGGAATGACCAAGGTTGACTCCAAAGATGAGAAAGGAGATTATGGGTATGAAATATTGCTTTTAAGGTAAGATTCAATGTGATTTTTAGTTTTGCTCACTTATGTTTATACTATTTCTTGTTTGTTTTGGGGATGGTCTACTGGACAGAGGAGAGGGATGAAGACATTTGGAAATGAAAGAAATGTTAAAACTAAATAAATTTTAACTTGCCAGGAACAGTTTGAATGACCAGATTCCATACTTTCCATAAATGGGGATTATAAATGACCATTCTCCAAAACTTAATCATAATTCCCTCTCCAGAATGTATAATGTATTGTCCTTCCCTGATGTTAATTTTAATGATCTGAATCTACATCAGCAAAATACAGAATGAAGTAAAGATCTGAATAACATTCAGTTAATTAGTTCTACATAGAAAGCTGAAATGCATAATTTGGTCCAAGTGGATTTTTTAAAGTGGGGTTTGAGAAGAGGGAGCTGGATTACTCAAGGTGCATAAAGCGTTAGGGAAAATAAAAGTTCACATATTTCTAAGAAGTTCACGAAAACCCATAGATTGAGAGACACTGTCCAGTATAGGGAAGTAGCATTAGCATGTTGTATAGTAGAGAGAAAAAGAAATAAATTTAAAAAAAAAACACCAAAAAAACTAGTTTTGTATCCAGAAGACTTGGATTTAAACTCTAGTAATACTACTTAATACCTGTGTGATCTAGGCCTTAGTTCCCTCAATCGTAATATGGTTTGTCTAGAAACCTCTAAGGTCCTTTCCACTTCCAAATCCTATCATTCTGAAATATAAAACTCATAAAACATTCAAATGTCAGATCTTTTTTAGATCATTCAGTCCCTACATGATCCCTCTGGTTCTATGGTACAGTTAGACCACTTCCAGAAAAGATAAGCATTATAAATATGGAATAAAACAAAAAAGGATTATTTCTAGCATGCCTATTTTAGTGGTAGTTGTGATAAAAAGGAGAAAATCTGGCAAAACACTCTTTTTTTTTAGGTTTTTTTTTTTTTTGCAAGGTAAATGGGGTAAAGTGGCTTGCCCAAGGCCACACAGGTAGGTTATTATTAAGTGTCTGAGACCAGATTTGAACCCAGGTACTCCTGACTCCAGGGCCTGTGCTTTATCCACTGCCCACATAGCCGCCCCTCAAAACACTCTTCTAACAAATTTTAGGAGAATATTCCAATGTCCTAGGATACTGAGCTATACCAGAGAAATGAATAATTAAAGAGGGAATGGTTTGGTTCTGTGGCTGCACTGTTTTTCAGAGAATTTTTCATTTAGGTGATTTCCTGGCACTCAAGTAACACATTCTTTGACACTGTGAATGTTCTTCTTTCTCCTACTGCTAAATAAAGGAAGTTCTCTTGGTCTCTTCTTCACCAAGTAGTCTCGGACAACCTAAAAGTATTTTAGAAATTTTGATCCTACTCATATGTCCCTAATTTCCAATCAATTATTGGTCAAGAACAATGATTTAATATGATTTTTATAAAGACAATGGTAAGAAAAATAGATTTTATTGTCTATCAGCATCATGACCTTCCCTCATGTCCCTCTCTGATTTCATTCCCCATTCTCTAGGGCATCTAATAAATATTATGTTAATTCTAAACTGGTCTTTTTCATTCTCACCTAATTAATTTGGATATGCCAGAGGAAATGGGTTAAGGTATGAGCTATTTTATACAGTTGGAATATTGGTCACTAAGAAATAATGAAAAAGGTTTTGTAAAATAATGTGGTCAGGAGAGAAGGCTGGGGGATGGAGAAGGGTGCTGGAAGGGAACAATCCTGGAGTGGTGATAAAAGAGCAAGCAAAGTATGAGAGGATAAATGTCATAAAGTGTACTACTTTTAAAGGAAATGTACAAGAATAGGAATTGTGTGAGATGGAGGCAAAGTACCTAGAGCTCTAACAAAAACTACCATTAGAATCATGACCTAGCCTTTGCCAGGACAAAAATTGAATAACAAGGTCCAGAAGATAATAATTGATCTAATATTTTAAAGTTACAAAAGACTTTGTATCCATTCATTATAGCTTATATAGCTCATTTCAATAACACTAAGGATGCACAATTCAGACATGGAACACAGTACCTATACAAAGGAAAGAACTGGATTATGTATGAGGGACAGCAAAAAGGTAAGTGTGAGAAAAGAAGCAATGGATAATTTGGGAGCACGTTTGAAGGGTTTTATTAGTCAAAGAGAGGAGTTCATATTTGAACTAAAGGAAATCAGAAATCATCATAGTTTATTAAGTGCTGGCAAAGACACTTTAAAGGATCATTTTAAGAATGCCTTATAATTGTCTAGCCCAGAGATGATCATACCCTGAACTATGATGTTGGCTGTGGGTATAAAGAAGAAGGATGAGAAAGGAGAAGGAAGAGATGTAATGGAACTAGAAACAAACAAAAATACTAGATAGGATATGAGGGATGGAAAACATTGAGCAGTTGAGGTTAATGCCAGGGTTGGGAACCTTGGAAAAATGTTGGTACACTCAAGTACAATGAGACCAAGAAGATAAGTCACTTTCTTTGATCTCTTGACCCCTGAAATCGCTTCAAAATAGGAATTATGCACAAGCAATAAAGCAATTTCAGCTGTTTCCATGGATATAAGGTAAAAAGAAACCTAAAAAAGATAACAGCCCAAAGAACTAACGGCAGAGAGTGCTAATCTCTAATCCCTCACATGCTCACTCAGCAACCCCCACAACACAGGCCACCACACTCTTGTCAGGAAGGCAGAAGCTCGCACACACACACACACACACACACACACACACACACACACACACACACACAGGAACTGCAAAAAAAAAAAAGCCAGAAGCATGAAAGTGCTTTGTGCTGCCGCATTGCTCAACCAGAAAATTAAGAACTAGAATAAATGGGGCAAGACACTCTTTCTTGGTTACTGGCACTCAATGATGGACAGATCTGTCCCCCTAACAAATCACTCAGGGTAGAACTGAGTCTCATAAAATATAAAGTGCCCGGTGTGGAGGATGCCAACAAAGATTTGAAAGGAAAAAATGAAATTACCAAAGATCTTCGGAGGGGAACCCAGAAATAGGTAAATAGATGGTCAGATTCAAAGAGTGACTATTAATGGTTTAATGTCAACATATCAGGGGATTTCAGTGAAATAACCTGGAGATCTCTAATTAGTCCTGGGTCATTGAACATTGTTATCAATGATTTGGATGAAAGGAATAAAGATACAAAGTTTGCAAGGATAGCTAGCCCTGGAGATGAAAGAATAAGGATGCAAAAATACCTTGACAAATTAGGCTACAGCACTGGTATCAAAGTTAAATAGAAAGGATCTCTATTAGCTGCAAATTGACTTAGAAAACCACAAATTTAACACTATCTTCTATTTTTACTTATTTTGTTAAACACTGATCAATTACATTTTAATCTGATTTGGGACATTCTTGGAAGATTTGTTAATAGGGACCACAAGTTTGATCTTCATTGTGTTGAGTTGAATAAAATGAAATTCAACAAAAATAAATTTAAAATCTTGAATTTAAGTATAGAATGTCAATTCTGTACATATAACATGGAAAACATGGATAGGTCACAGTTGTTTTGAAAGAGAACTGGTGGTTTTAGTGAACTACTAGTTTAAAAGGAGTTAGCAGCATGATATAGCAAGTAAAAATAGTAATATAATTTGGACTGAATTGTGAGAGGGTTTGCTTCCAGGAAGAAGGAACGTCATCTCCATTATATTTTATCAATGTCAGACCTCATTTGTAATTTTGTATCCAGTTCTGAATATTACAGCTTAAGAAAGACACTGAAAAACTGGAGAGCATCTGGAAGAGAGCAACTAACATGGTAAAGGATTTTATGACCAAGATGAGAGAGTAAGGCATGTTTAGTTTTCTTTTCAAAGACTGAAGGGAAATTATGGTTATGTTCAAGTTTTTGAAAGGCTATCAATGTGAAGGAAGTATTAAATTTGTTCTGTCTGACTCTAGAAGTTATATCCAGGAAGAATTGGTTGCAAAGAAGTCAATTTAATCTTTATGTAAGGGAAAAAATCATTAGATATGTACAAAAGTGGAATGGGTTTTCTCGAGAGATGGTCGGTTCTCCCTACTTGGAGGGCTTCAACCAGAGTTTGAACATCCATTTGTCAGCTATTGTGGGGATTCCTTCTTCTATGAGTTGGATTGGATGATTGCTGACATCCCTTACAACTCTATAATTCTATGATTCTTATTCTGATGTTCATACTATGCAAATTTAGAATAAAATCCATATCCCAGTGACCACTGTCTATCAAACTTTGGAAAACTCTTGCTTCCTTTCCTCATTAAGTTCATTGCATGACTGAAGTCTCTCTCTTCTTTCTAACAGATTTCAAAATCTATGTTGACAATTCCCCAAATAGCCAAATACCCTAATTCTTAGTTCCTCAATCTTTTTTAATTTCTCTACCTTGCCTCAGTTACACACAAAGAAATTCATAACTTTGATCTTGCCATCATCCATGTCCACAAATTCTGAAATTCCTTTTTCTGTTGCTAATCTCATTTCATCTTTTTCTGTGCTTTACAAATTCTTCTTCACCCTCACCATTATCTTCATTTTCTCTCTTGTTCAGTTTTTTTTTCACAGGCCAAAACTCATGCACTGGCTATTCTCAGTTCCTTTGCCTATCTTGACTCCTTGGTTAACCACCTCAACTCAACTCCTGAACCTCTTATCTAGATATCCTTACACAAGCAACACCTTGCCAAACCACAACCCTGGGCCACTCCCACCATCTGCCACCTTTGATCCTATTCATATAATATTGAATG
The DNA here is from genome assembly GCF_037893015.1 of Macrotis lagotis. Taxonomy (NCBI): domain Eukaryota; kingdom Metazoa; phylum Chordata; class Mammalia; order Peramelemorphia; family Peramelidae; genus Macrotis; species Macrotis lagotis. The sequence continues at coordinate 231,908,727 of NC_133659.1, read as the reverse complement.
ACACTGGAAGAAATTATGAAACCATGCTGATCTATTCTTCCTAAATAAAAATCCAACATCAGACCATCCACAACATCTGTTTAAACATTTATATCTCTCCTCAAATCTTCTATGGCACATTCTCCCCCTCATCCTCTCAGGTAAAGACCTTCAACTTCATCAAAAACTTAAAGCCATTCACTGAGAATGGCTTTACTCCCCTGCTCATCTTGGGTCATTTACACATCTTTTCCTACTATCTCCTCTGTCACTCTAGTTTTAGAAGTATAGAGAAGTACAAAAGTAGAGTAAGAAGTAAGCAATTTTTACCATAGTCAATTTCTCTATATGCACTCCCTCCTGACTTCTTCACAGAATGTCTAATCATTCTCTGTCTCTGACTCTGTTTTTCTGTTTCGCTGTGTCTCTCTGTCTCTGTCTCTCTCTGTCACCATTTAAGTATCATCCTATATCTCTTCTTCCTTTCAAGAATAAACTTGAAAAAGTCATCTATACTACCTCTGCTTCTTCTTCTTTAACTCTTTTGAATCATATACAGCCATAAGATAGCAAGCTGATACATAGAATAGAGATTAGGAAATTCATAAATTTAATTTATGCATATTTCTATAAACAAGGACAAGCATTTGTTCAAACTTTGTCATTATTAACCTTAAGAAAATTAAATATATTTCAGTTTTTTAAGTATGTTTAAATTTCACTGCATCAAAATTCATCTAGAGGCAGCATATTTAATGACATTACCAAAAGGCAGTGTGTTGTAGTGGATAGAAATCTGACCTCAAAACAAGAAACATTGTTTGCTTCAAGTCTTTACTCTGACATGTACATTAATATGAGATAATTTAAATTTTATTTATTGAGAAAGAGTCAAGGTTGGCAGCATTAAAGGTGTAAATATAACCCAGATTTTTCAACACACCCTCCACATAAAGATCTAGAAAATATCAGATTGTGTTCTGATCATGAAATTAAGAGAAAAAAAATCACAATTAATTTCCATGCTCAGTTTGTAGGAGATGTTTGTGGATACTGGGACTGAAATGTGGCCAAGAGAATGCCACATAGTGGCATACACTTACTGAAAGAATTCTGAAGCTTGCTCATGGTCAAGGAGAGATCCCAGACACACAGGACTGAATAACTGAGGTTCCATATGAGTCTCTAGAATATGTGTCAACAGGTAGCTCTGTCACTACTCAATTTTGGATTCTTCACTAGAGGACCTGTACCTGGGGATGGGAGTGGGTATTCAAGTGTAAGAAGAATCTAGGGCATTGGTCTTGTGACTTATGTGAGGAACAAGTAAAGAAGTCAATAACAGCTTCTCATGAGTATTTCTCATAGCAAAACAACTGACTACCCAAAACAGAATGGAAAAAATAACTGAAGGATCATTGGGTTACCTGAAAGTCATGACCAAAATAAGAAACAAAAATTCTACATGTCAGAAAATCTTAAAGAGAATTCTCTTAGACGGCAAAGTAAAAATAGTAAAAATCCACTAGTCAACTAGTCAACACCTGAAAGAAACCTCAAAATGAAAGCTTTATATATCAATGATATTTGTCCTTCATTCCCAAAGAAAATCATGACATGCATGTGAATCAGATTTTTTTTTTAGTTTTTGTTTTCTTTGCCCAAGGCCACACAGCTAGGTACTTATTAAGTCTCTGGGACTGGATTTGAACCCAGGTACTCCTGACTCCAAGGTCGGTGCTTTATCCACTACACCACCTAGCCACCCCCATGTGAATCAGATTTGAGTGAGGATGTGCTGTGCTAAGTCACCAACCTCACTTTCTCCTTTAAAGTCATCTGGGTCCAGTGGTCAGATATAAATCAAGATGACTGGAGATGGATTCCAGACAATCAAGATTAAATAAAATACTCAATGTCACACATCTTGTAAGTATTTAAGGCTGGATTTGAACTCAGATCTTCCTGACTTCAAGGCTGGTGCTCTACCCACTGTACCATGTAGCTGCTCCTCCATCAATATAATAGCTAAAATTCAGGTGTTCTATATCAAAGAAAAGTATCTTGAGCCACTAGAAGGAAAGAATTGATATTTCAAGGGAAGATAATCAAGACCACACAAGATTTATCAGCTACAGCTATAAGGGAATAGACAATTTAAAATGTGATAATGCAGAAAACTAAAGATCTAGACCTACATTAAAAAATAATATGCACAGTAAAACTGAGTATAATTCTATAGAAGTGGGAAGAGGCCTTCTAAGAATTCAAGATAAAAATGTCAAAACTGATTAGAAAATTTGAAATACAAAAAAATCAAGAGAAGATAAAAAAGATAAACAAGTAAGCAATCACAAGGGAGTAAATAAGGAAAGAGAATAAACATTTATTAAGTTCCTATTATGTGCCAAGCCCTGTGTAAGTACTTTTAACAATATTATCTCATTTTTTTCCTCACAACAACTCTGTGAGATAGGTTCTATTATCATCTTCTTTTTATTTTGAGACAGGTGGAGATTAAGGAACTTGCCTACTCACTCAACCCTTAAGTTTCTAAAACTAGTTTTAACTCTGATCTTCTGATTACAGATTCAGCATTCTATTCACTGAGCAAATTAACTAGCTACCAAAGCAAAAATTGCTTTCATTGTAATAGAAGGAATTAATATACTATCAAAATTCTATGTTTAAAAGGGGTGCAAAGGGGAGTTTAACTAGATATGGATCTAGGAGAGATTCTGTCCTATTTTGGTAATCTTAAAAAAAAGACTGGATCAAGAGAAGTGAAATGGATAAAGTAGGGAAGTGAAAGAAAGGATGGGGGGACTTATTTCATATAATCAGGGTACCTAAGTAAAAATCTATATAAACAGTAAGGAAAGGGGTAGGGGTGAATGAGTAACTCTTGAACTGCCCATCTGAACAGATTAAAGGAGGAAATCATACAAATACACAAACACAGTTGGATACAAAAATGAATTTCACCCAACAGGGAAATAGGAGGGGAAAGAGGTGAAAAGAAAGGCAGAGGGTAAATAAAAAAATGGTATGTAAAGGAATGTATCAGTATTATATAAAATGAATTCTTAAGGAAAAGGTAGGGAAAAAGAGAAGTATGGGAATAGAATGAAGGAAAATATAACAATAACAATCATAACTTGGAATGCAAATTAGATGAACTCACCCATAAAATGAAAGAGGAGAGCAGAATAAATTAAAAAGCAGAATCCAAAAATATATTGTTTAAAAGAAATACACTTGAAATAGAAATATATACTCAGAGTTAAAATAAGGAACTAGAGCATAATCCCTTATGCTTCAGTTAAAATAAAAATGATAGAGGTAAGAAACATGATCTTGGAAAAAACAACAGTAAAAAACTTGTTAGAATTCACAGTCTAGGGGTGGCTGGGGGCACAGTGGACAGAGTACTGGCCTTGGAGTTAGGAGTACCTGAGTTCAAATCTGGCCTCAGATACTTAATAATTACCTAGCTTTGTGGCCTTGGGCAAGTCACTTAACCCCATTGCCTTGCAAAAGAAAATAAAAAAAAGAATTCCTAATCTACACAATTAATTAATATTATTACTAAACTTATAAGCACCAAGTAGCATAGTACTAAAGTCTTATAGAAAAGGTAAATGAATTACAAGGAGAATTCAATAGCAAAATTATTATAGTGGGGTACAGCAATACATTCTCAGATCTATATAAATCTGAATGAAGGACCTGAATAGAAATTTTAAAATGTTAGATGTGCTAGATCTCTGGAGATAACTGAGTTGGAATAGAAACAAGTATGCCTGTTTCTTTGCTGGGCATAACACCTTCAAAAAAGTGACATGTACTAGAAGGAAAAAAAGTCTTGCATAACTAAAGAAAAACAGAAACACTAAATGTATCTTTTTTACAAACAATAATGCAATGAAATTATATTCAATAAAGGGCCTTGGAAGCAATGATTAAAAATTAATTGTAGACTATAACAATACAGAAGAATGGAAGAATCAAAGAACAAATTATAAAAACAATAATTCCATTAAAATAATGATACTGAGATAACCTATTAAAGTTAGCACACAGGAAGAAAAAAATATATATATATATAACCAATCTTATCAGTAAAAGAGAGGAAAAGCAGATCAAGAAATTAAGGATTCATTGAATAGAGAGAGGAAAAATAATAAAATACTATGGTAGTAGGGAAGTGAAAGAAAGCATGGGAAAAATTATCTCATATAATCAGGGTACTCAAGTAAAAAGCTATATAAACAAGGAGGAAAGTGGTAGGGGAGAATGAGTAACTCTTAAATTACTAACAAATTAAACTAGACTGCTAACAAATTAAAATTCTCCAGTTAAATATCAAATAGAAATCCTAAAACTCAATAAATTCAGAAAAAAGCTTTTCATAAAATATACCACAAAACATTTTTTTAAAAAGAAGAAAACAAAAGTATAATGGACTTTTCTTTAATATATATATATATATATATATATATATATGTGTATATATATATATGTGTGTATATATGCATATGTGTGTGTGTGTGTGTGTGTATATATATATATATATATATATATATATATATATATATATATGTATGCATATGTATATATATACAAAATAGTTTCTATATAAAATCAAGATCCAACTTTATCTGTAATGGAGGTAAACTAGAAGTTTTTCCCACAAGGTCATATTTGATATATGCTTAAAATAAAACAACCTAAAAGTAATGCAAAAGGGCAGCTATGTGGTGCAGTGGATAAGAGCACCAGCCCTGGAGTCAGGAGTACCTGAGTTTAAATCCAGTATCAGACACACCTAGCTGTGTGGCCTTGGGCAAGCCACTTAACCCCATTTGCCTTGCAAAAGAAAAACAAAACCTAAAAAAAAATAATGCAAAAGAGTTGATAAGAAAAGAGGAAAGGAAATTATCACATTTTATGGAAGATATAATGATTTTCTTTGATAACCTTGAAGAGTCAACCAAAAAACTAACATTTTCAGCAAAATTTGCAGAATATGTAATAAATTCACAAAATCACTAGTATCTATGTGTATTACCAAACTATCTGGAAGGAAGATTTAGAAAGAGAAATGTCATTTAAAATTACTATGGAAAGTATAAAATTCTTGGAAATCCATCCACTAGGACACACACACATAGAAACTATAGGAAAATAATTATAAAACATTCTTTAGTTCTAAAAAAATTGAGAAATGTTAATTGCTCATGTGCAGAGTGAGCCAATAACAATAATAACATTACTATCAGAATTAATTTAATTATATAGCTCCATACTACCAGAGAATTACTTAATAGAGTTTAAAAAAATAATAATAAAATTCTTCTGGAGAACAAAAATTAAGAGTTTCAATTAATAGAAAAGTAAGTAATAGGGATTAGCAGTCAAATAATACAACAAAGCAACATTATTAAAAAAGTTTGTTACTATATAAGAAATAAATTCCTAGGGGCAGCTAGGTGGCTCAGTAGATAGAGCACCAGCCCTGGAGTCAGGAGTACCTGAGTTCAAATGTGACCTCAGACACTTAATAATTACCTAGCTGTGTGGCCTTGGGCAAGCCACTTAACCCCATTGCCTTGCAAAAAAAAAAAAAAAAAAGAAAGAAAGAAATTCTTGAGTACAATAAAGACACACAACACAAAGAAACAAATAAGCACAGTAACCTGGTATTAAATAAAGCCAGAGTTCCTAGCTATTGTGAAAAGCACTCACTATTAAAAAAAATATTAAGAAAACTGGTAATATCACGTCACATCTACCAGATTGGTCAAGATGAGAAAATGGGGAAATGATCAATGTTGGAGAGGTTGTAAAAGGATTGGGACATTGATGCATTGCTGTTAGAATAGTGAAAGGATCCAACCTTTCTGGAGAGCAATATGGAACTATGCCCGAAGAGCAATAAAACTGTTGATACTTTGAGCCAGCAATTCCAATTCTAGGTCTATATCCAGAAGAATTTATTAAAAATAAAAAAGGGAAAAGTCCTATATGTTCCAAATATTCATAGCAGCTCTTTTTGTAGTGGCAAAGAATTGCAAATTGAAATGATACCCATAAATTGGGGAATGGCTAAGCAAATTATGGTACATGAATACTATGGAATATTGTTCTATAAGAAAACAAATGTTGGACTCTAGAGAAGTATGGGATGATTTATGGGATCTGATGCTGAGTGAAGGGAGTAGAAACAAGAATACAATGTACACATTAACAACAGCATTGTGAGATGAACAACTTTGATGGAAGCAGCTCTTCTCGGCAGTTCAGAGTTCTAATACAACTGTATTGGACAAGCTATGGACAATGTTATCCCCATCCAGAGAAAGAAAAACAAAACACAAAAAAGAAACAACCAACCCTTCAGAATCTGACCACTTTACAAAAATTATCTCTTATAGATCTCTTTTCCTTAATACTAATTCCACATACTGAAAATAATCTGTAAACACATTTATCAAAAATATGTATGTACAATGCTAACCTGATTGTTCACTGCTGAAGGGAGTGGGGTGGGAAGGGAGGGTGGAAGGAAATTTTTTAACTTAAACCTATACATGTGCATAAAGATAAAAATAAATAAATTAAAAAATAAAAAAATACTCGAAAGCAGTCGGACAGTTGGCATAGATCATCATTTATTGATATATGCCAAGATAAACTCCACATCGATACACAATTTAGAAATAAAGGCTGATATTATAAACACATTAGAGTAACAAGGAAGAAACTACCTGTCTAATTAGTTTGTAGCCAGGCAAAAGATAGAGAGGATTCCAGAAAATAAAATGAACATTCTTGATTACATAAAATGTAAAAGTTTTCTGTGTAAACATAATCAATACAAAAAAAATTAGAAGAAAAAAAAGGTGATGAAATTTTTTGCAATGAGCTTTGTTGATAAAAGTCTCATTTCTGAGACACATAGAGAACTAATTTAAACTTATAAGAAGAGTAACAAATTTCCAAATGATACCACATATATGTGTGTGTGTGTGTGTGTGTGTGTGTGTGTGTAGGCAGTTTTCAGAGAAGAATTCCAAGCTCTCTAAATCCATATAAATAAGATATGCTCAATCATTAATGAGAAAAATGTAAGTTAAAACCAATCTGAAGTTGACCAAAAAAAAAGAGGAAAATGGTAAATGCTGGAACTTTGTGGGGACTCAAGTACACTAACATATTGTTGACTGCACTGTGGTGCTGTGTAATAATTCTGGAAAGCAGTTTGGAGTAATGCCTAAAAATCTATTAAATCAAGATACTCTTTGACCTAGAGAGACCATCACTAGGTCCATACCCCAGAAAATTTCTTAAAAAAAAGAAAAATCCTACTTATGTATATAAATCTTTATTACAACTCATGCTATGGTGGCAACAAATTGGAAACTGAGAAGGTATCTCTCAATTAGATTTTTTTAATTTAGTAGTGATAGTGGAGTTATGTTCTAATCTTGGTTATGTTACTTATTGAATCATAACCTCAGCTTTTCCATGTGTAAAGTTAAGTTTAAACTAGATACCCACATAATTACTCAGGTTTCTTCCAATTTTAAAGTTGTAATTATTTTAATTTTACCTTTATTTCTGGATGATTTCTCCACTTAACTACTTATATGTGTATATGCACATGTGAATGTATACTCATATGTGCATATATATACGGAACCCGATCAAGGGAAGCAGATCAATTTAGCTATTGCTGTTCTTTATTCTGTCATGGTAATACTGGAAAAACACAACTATGTATGAACAAGTCTCCTCACAAAAAAATTAAAAATTATATTAGACCTCATTGTTTGTATTAACAACTGAAATAGCACTTAGCTATTTAAGTCCAAGATGTCTAAAGACCCAATCAGGATTTAAATCAATAAATCAAGTCAATAAAGCATTTTATTACTTATTTACTAAATACTAGATACTGATAAGTGCTAGGATATAAATTCAAGAAAAAAAAGACAATTCTTGCCAACAAGGAGCTTATATTATAATCGAGGAAGAGAAAAAAATATATCAAAGGAAGTTAAAAGTCAGGAGTGAAGTGGAATCTACAGTCAGGAGTACAAGCTGGAAAGGAATGAATATATGCTGGCCTGGGCTTCCTGCTACAAAGAGAAGTTCTGGGAAGAATCAAATAATCAGAAGAGGATACAGGAATAGAAGATATTTCCAATGCAAGACATACAAGGGTAAAGTAAACATCCAAAAGAGTCAAAAGTTCAGTCTGAAAGGAATGAATGATTTATCTTGAAAAATGAATGCTGTAGCAATAATTGGGAAATGACAATTTATATTTCATTATTACATAAAATAATGGGAACACCAATATCAATTGTTTGTACTTCTATGGTTTTAACTTGCAGATATAGTAGAATACATTTTTTCCTGTTTTTAAAATTTTGAGTTCCAAATTTCCTCCCTCCCTTCCTATGTAAACAATTTGATATACATTATACATGTACAGTTATTCAAATATTATTTATATATTACTAATTCTGTGAAAGAAAACACAGACTAAAAAAATCAACACTGACAACAAGCCAACAATTATACACAAAAAAATAAAGTAAAAGAAGAATATGTTTTGAACTGCATTCAGACTTCATTAGTTCCTTCTGCGGAGGTGGCTAACATTTTTCATCATTTTGGAATTGTCTTGAATTTTTAGAATATGAGTTTCTTGAAGGAAAGGATTGTTAATGTCTTTGTCTTTTTATCCTAAGTATCTACCAGTGTTTGGCACACAGCTGGTATTTATTAAACATTTGTTTAATGAGTGCAAGAATAAATGAACAGCAGTTACATGAATAAAGCTGAGCATCATAGGATTTAGGGTTAGAAAAGACCTTGGAGATCATCAAGTCCAAGTTCCTTCTTTTTTTCCTAAGTGGAAAAGAGTGAAGCCTAAAGAAAAATGACTTTTCCAGAGGAAAGTAATTGAATTCAAGTCTTCTAATACTAAATCTAAGGATATTTTAATTATACAAACACATTTGTGTCTTCATCCACAATTTGTTCCTAATTTCTATGCAACCTTACTCTTAAAAATCATACAAGCCTGATCAAATGATATTCCATTCAATAAAATTCAGTGATTTCCTGTCATTTCTAGGATCAAATATTAAATTATCTAATTGATATTCAAAGCCCTTCATAATTTTATCCCCTCCTTCTTCTCCAGTCTTCTTACTCTGGGATACAGTGACACTGATTTTTTTTTTTTTGCTATTATTCACTTAGGACTTTTGATCTCCCCATTCCAAACATTTTTAATGTTTGTTCTCCACACCTGGAATATTTTCTCTTCTAATCTCTTCCTCACAGCCTTCCCATCATCCTTTAAGTGCCAGATAAAATTCAATCATCTGCAAGAATCCTTCTCCTATTCCTCCAAAGACTTGTTCTTTCCTTTTCTATCACTTCTTTGAACAGGTGTTTTTTTTTGGGGGGGGGTTGCTGATAATCTCTTTTGCTAGACTGTGCACCCTTTGAGAGAAGGAAGGGGTTAGGTTTTTTTTACTTATTTTGATTTGGTTTTGTCACTTTTTGTATTTCAAACATTAATCACAGTGCCAGCATGTGGTAAGTACTAAATATTTTTTTTTAATTTTACTCCTCTAAATAATTTGTCTGTACCTCAAACATCTATGTTTCTCTCAGGATACTCCATAAACATTTAGTAGTTAATATTTAGGAGATGATGGAAGTATAGTATAGTATAGTATAGTATAGTATAGTATAGTATAGTATAGTATAGTGTAGACCTGGGTTTGAATACTAGCTCTGATTTGTCATTTAATGCTATGTGACCTTGGATAAGTGAGTTCACCATTCTCATCCTCAGCTTCCAAATCTATATAATTCCAGTCTTGTTCAGTGACTCATGGACCAAAGGAGAGGTGTCCCATCACTGGGGCATGAGATGCTTACTCGTGGACCCTGCTCTCTTAGGTATAAACCTCTGTGAAGGTATGGCTACCAAGAGTCCTGGTCCAAGGGATGATCAGAAATTCATGAATCTCGGAGGAAAGGGAGTCCTTTACTGACATGACCCTTGTTTTCTCCGGAGGATTCAAAAGGTGAAAGCAAAACTGTCTGTCCTAACTTGTTCATTGTATTGTAGCTGCCAGGAAATGTAGACTCAGTTTTATTAGAAGCACATAAGCATCTGCATGATCCAGTTGGATTCTGACAGGAAAGGATGACTCCAAGAGTCATAATAGGAGACTTTATTAATGATTCATTGATTACCATAAACAAGAGATACATATGAATAATATCCAGAGGCCAGAAACATAAGCAGCAAAATTCTTAGGAAGGAATGGGGTAGGAAAAAAGAGGAGAAATATCCTTAGGAGGGGAGCTCCCACTCTAGGAATTAAGTAATACCTCTGAAGTAGAAGTGCTGATCTCTGGATATCAGCTAAGGATGGGAGACAACCATGCAGGAAAGGACCTGGTAGTGATTGTTTCATTGAACAGGGATTGGATTCTGATTTCTATAGTTCTATAGAAAAGCAAGATGTAAAAGTCCAGCAAATTCCTTAACAAATTAAAACTGTGTCATGAGTCAAAGCTACAAGATATGGACCCTGAGTTAAAAAAATGAAGTCTAAGAAACATCAAATGATCATACAGTAATAACATTACAACATTAATATCTCAGGTAACCACAATTTCATGAATGTGAGAACTCTTTCCAAGGGCATCTAACTGGAACAGCTGATAAAGTGTTGGATCTAAAGTCAGGAAGATTCATCTTTCTGAGTTCAAATCTGGCCTCATATACTGACTATATGACTGTGGGCAAGTCTCTTAACTGTGTTTGCCTCAGTTTTAATAACTGCAAATTGATCTGGAGAAAGAAATGGCAAGCTGTTTCAGTATCTTTGCCAAGAAAACTACAAATGGGGTCACAAAGAGTTGGACACAAGTGAAAAATAACTTATCAACTCCAACAAGACAGATGATAATCCATCTAAAACTTCTTAATAAGTATGTCTTAAATGAAAAAGGTAAACTCAGCACTAATGAGGAGGAAATTAAAGTAATAATTCAAAATTATTTTGCCCAACTCTATGCCAATAAATTTGTTAATCTAAGTGAAATGGATGAATATTTACAAAAATATAAGTTACCCAGGTTAAATGAAGAAGAGATTAAATACCTAAACAACCCTATCTCAGAAAAAGAAATTCAACAAGCCATCATTAAACTCCCCAAGAAAAAATCTCCAGGGCCTGATGGATTCACAAGTGAATTCTACCAAACATTTAAAGAACAATTGGTTCCAGTTCTATGTAAACTCTTTGGAAAAATAGGGAAAGATGGAACTCTGCCTAATTCTTTCTATGAAACCTATATGGTGCTGTTACATAAACCAGGAAGAGTTAAAACAGAGAAAGAAAATTATAAACCTATTTCCCTGATGAATAGAGATGCAAAAATCCTAAATAAAATCTTAGCAAAACGATTGCAACAAATTATCACTAGGATAACACATTATGATCAAGAAGAATTTAATCCAGGAATGCAGGGTTGGTTCAATATTAGGAAAATTGTTAGTATACTCAATTATATCAACAACAAATCTATCAGAAATTATATGATCAGATCAATAGATGCTGGAAAAGCTTTGGACAAAATACAGCATCCATTCCTATTAAAAACACTAGAGAGTGTAGGAATAAATAGACTGTTCCTTAAAATAATTGGCAGTATCTATCTGAAACCACCAACAAGCATTATATTCAATGGAGAGAGGCTAGAGGCATTCCCAATAAGATCAGGAGTGAAACAAGGGTGCCCATTATCACCACTACTATTCAATATTGTATTAGAAATGTTAGCTTCAGCAATTAGAGAAGAACAAGAAATTGAAGGAATTAGAATTGGGAAGGAAGAGACAAAACTCTCACTCATTGCAGATGACATGATGGTATACCTAGAGAATCCCAAGAAATCATCCAAAAAACTACTGGAAACAATTAGCAATTTTAGCAAAGTTGCAGTTTATAAAATAAACCCTCATAAGACCTCAATTTATATATATATGTCTAGCAAGATTCAGCAGGAAGAGCTAGAAAGAGAAATCCCATTCAAAGTACCCTCAGACAATATAAAATACCTGGGAGTCTATTTGCCAAGACAGACTCATAATCTTTTTGAAAACAATTATAAAACACTTCTCACACAAATTAAATCAGATTCAAATAACTGGGCAAATATCAACTGCTCATCGATAGGCAGAGCTAATATAATAAAAATGACAATTCTACCAAAACTAAACTATCTGTTTAGTGCCCTACCAATCAACATTCCAAAAAATTACTTTAATGAGTTAGAAAAAAATTGAAAGTAAATTCATATGGAGAAATAAAAAGTCAGTAATTTCCAGGAGCTTAATGAAAAAAAAGTGCAGAAGGTAGCTTAGCCCTACCTGATCTACAATTATATTATAAAGCATCAGTCATCAAAACTGTTTGGTACTAGCTAAGAAACAGAGTGGTGAACCAGTGGAATAGACTAGGTGTAAAAGCAGGACATGATTATAGTAATCTGCTGTTTGATAAACACAGAGTCCAGCTATTGGGATAAAAACTCCCTCTTTGATAAAAACTGCTGGGATAATTGGAAGTTAGTATGGAAGAAACTTAGATTAGACCAACACCTCACACCCTTTACCAAGATAAGATCCAAATGGTTACAGGACTTAGACATAAAAAACAATACTATAAGCAAATTAGAGGATCAAGGACCAATTTACCTGTCAGATCTATGGAAAAGGGAACAGTTTATGACTATGGAAGAGTTGCAGAACATCACCAAAAACCAATTAGATAATTTCAATTACATTAAATTAAAAATCTTTTGCACAGATAAAACCACTGTAACCAAGATCAAAAGAAATAGAATAAATTGAGAAAAAATCTTTACAACTAATGATTCTGACAAAGGTCTCATTTCTAAAATATACAGAGAACTGAGTCATATTTTTAAAACAAAAAGCCATTCCCCAATTGACAAATGGTCAAAGGATATGCAAAGGCAATTTACAGATGAGGAGATCAAAGAAATTCATAGCCATATGAAAAAAAATGTTCTAAATCATTATTTTTTAGAGAAATGCAAATTAAAGCTTCTCTTAGGTACAACCTCACACCTCTCAGATTGGCCAATATGACCAGAAAGGATAATGATCATTGTTGGAAGGGTTGTGGGAAATCTGAGACACTATTACACTGTTGGTGGAGCTGTGAACTCATCCAACCCTTCTGGAGAGTTATTTGGAACTACGCCCAAAGGACAACAAGGATGTGCATACCCTTTGACCCAGCAATACCATTTACTGGGTCTATATCCTGAAGAGATGATGAAAAAAGGGTAAAAACATTACTTGTACAAAAGTATTTTTAGCAGCCCTGTTTGTGGTGGCAAAGAATTGGAAATCAAGTAAATGCCCTTCAATTGGGGAATGGCTTAGCAAACGGTGGTATATGTATGTTATGGAACACTATTGTGCTATTAGAAACCAGGAGGGATGGGATTTCAGGGAAGCCTGGAGGGATTTGCATGAACTGAGTGAGATGAGCAGAACCAGAAAAACACTGTATACCCTAACAGCAACATGGGAGTGATGATCAACCTTGAAGGACTCGCTTATTCCATCAGTGCAACAATTGGGAACAATTTTGGGCTGTCTGCAAAGGAGAATACCATCTGTATCCAGATAAGGAGCTGTGGAATTTGAACAAAGTTCAAGGACAATATATTCCCTTTAATTTAGAAAAAAATAGATATATTATTGTCTGATCTTGTTACCCCTTAGACTTCTTGTCTCTTCTTTAAGGGTATGATTTCTCTCTCATCACACCCAATTTGGATCAAGGTACAACATGGAAACAAAGTAAAGACTGACAGATTGCTTTCCATGGGGGTTGGGGGAAGGGAAGTAAGATTGGGGGGAAAATTGTAAAACTCAAATAATATCTTTAACAAAAATTAATTATAAAAAATAATTATGTCTTAATGAGATAACTATGCTAACTATGCAATACAGATGTTAGATGCTCAAAAAATGAGATTTGAAACAAATTCTTCCTAACTCCAAGTTCAGCATTTTATTCTCCCCACAAACATTGCCTATTTTACACATTTCAGAATTATTTAAAACATTTTGCTTGAGAAAGTAAAGAGATATTTTTCAAGTGACTTTCCCATTTGTAAATGAATAGAAGTAAAGTTGGCAATATTTCATTAGATTACATAAAATTTAACAGATATTCTTCATCAGCTTGTTTTTTTTTCATTGTGAATAATTTGTATTTTTTTATAACAGGCTGTGTAACATTCTGGGATTTGATATGATCAGGGCAATTAGCTGTAAATTAAAACATCTGGAGGGCCTCATAATCTCTATCTGTAGGGATTCCTTTTACAGTTTGAAATGAGTACTGAGATCCTTAATGTCAGTGACAAAGTGGTTGCCATATTTCTCTCCCTGTCTCGTGCTTTGAGTAATGGTATTAATCAATAGTCAAACAAAAGTATCATATTTTGAAGTTATATCTTTCAAGATAATCTATAAGATTTTAAAATCATGGGAGATATTGTTGAAGCAGTTTTCTTAATTGAGTTAACACATCAGTTTTAGAAGGCTATTCTACATGGATAATAAGCTGGGTCCAGAACTGAGAAGGAAGTTAGCAGTCTTTCAGAAATTGCACGGAGGTATATATATATATATATATATATATATATATTTATATTTATATTTATATACATATATATATATATTTATAGGTGATCCTTGGAAGGTCACTTAACTTTATATTATATTAACAATTTTATAAGACCAGAAGTTACAGAAAAGTTCCCATTCTGCATTGATAGCATGAATTTCCTCACCAGGAATTCTTACATCAACTGAATTATTGGTCTATAGTTGATAATCAACCTGTTTGATTCTTTTTTAGGGTTTTTTTTGGCAAGGCAATAAGGTTAGGTGACTTGCCCAAGGTCATACAGTTAGGTAATTATTAGGTGTCAGATCAGATTTGAACTAAGATCCTTCTGACTCTAGGGCCAGTACTTTATCCACTGTACCACCTACCTGTCCTACAGTATTTTTAATGATAGCCAAGTTTGTCTTCCAGAAGCAAAATCATAAAGTGGTGCCAAGATGGCAGGGTAAAGGCAAGGACTTACCTATGGTCTCCTCTCAAACCCCTCCAAATCCCTGTAAATAAGGATTCTAAATAAATTCTAGAACAACCAGTCCTACAAAAAAGATGTGACACAATTTTCCAGTCCAAGACAACTTAAAAGGTGAGCAGGAAAGTCTGTTGTACCAGAATAAGAGAGGAGAACAATCCATTCCATATTCAGCAGACCTGGTTCCAGCAAGCCAGAAGCAGGCCTTGGGAGTCCCTGAATCAGTAGTGATAGCAACTGCTTCTAGAGTCCTCAGTCCATAATCAGTGAGGGGGCTGAACAATTGAGCAGAGTATCTTTGCCCATATTTGAATCGAGGTTGAAGTTTTAAGTTGCAGCCTCAGGGTGAGAAGTAGCACATAGAGAGCTTGTGGCTGCAGTGGAGCAAGGACCCTCTTCACAATTCCAGGGCAGAAAAAAAGTGCTTATGGTCACTCACAAACCAGAGCACAGACCAGGAAAATAGTAAACACACCTGTTCTTAGCTCATACTACTTTGAAAGATCTGAAAACTTAAAGATTTCTAGAAGTATCTCTGAAAAAGGCTACACAAATCCCCTGAAGCAAGGGACAGTATGTTCTTTACCTTTAGAGCACCACTTTGACAAAGAATTGAAAGTCTCAGTGATCGATAGGCTAGGAAATGAACAAACAACAGCAAAAAATTACATCTATGAAAAAGATCAAAAGATATATTCAAAAGAAGATCATAAAGTCAAACTCATAACCCCAGATTCTCAAACAAAAATATGAATTGGTCTCAGGACAAAGATGAGCTCGAAAAGAATTTTGAAAACCAGGTAAGAGATAGAAGAAAATTTGGAAAACAAGAGTGATACAAGAAAACCAGGAAAAAAAGATTTGGTAAAAAAGACACAAAAGATACTGAAGAAAATGTTTTGACCTAATGGAAAAGGAAATACAAAAGTTTACTGAAGAAAATAACTCCTTAAAAATTAGAATTGGTAGTTTATCTGTTAGACCTATAGAAAGGGGAGTAGTTTATGACCAAACAAGAGACATAGAACATTATAAAATGCAAAATGGATAATTTTGAATAAATTAAAATAAAAAACTTTTGCACAAATAAAACCAAATCAAAGCAAAAAAAAAAAAAGAAATGCACTGTGCACAAAGTAAAAACAATACTATAAGATGATCAATGTAACCAAAATTCAAAGAAATGCAGTAAGTTGGAAAATAATTTTTACAGCTAGTGTTTCTGATAAATAAGTATTTCTAAAATAGATATGGAACTGAGTCATATTTATAAGAATATAAGTCATTGCCCAATTGATAATAGTCAAAGGATATGAAAAGGCAATTGTCGGGTGAAGAAATTAAAGCTATCTATAGTCATATGAAAAAATGCTCTAAATCATAATCCATCAGATATATGCAAATTAAAACAATTCTAAGGCACTATCTCATGCCTATCAGATTGGTCAATATAAAAAATGGAAAATGATCATTATGGGAGGGGATGTGGAAAAACTGGAACACTAATGCATTGTTGGTAGAGTTTGAATTGATCTAACCTTTCTGGAGAACAATTTGGAAATTTGCTCAAAAATCAATAAAACTGCATATTCTGATCCAGCAGTACCACTACTACATTTGTATCCCAAAAACATCATAAGAAAAGGAAAAAAAACTCATGTAAACAAAAATATTTACAGCAAGTCTTTTCATAGTGTCAAAGCAGCAAGAACTGGAAATTTAGGGATGTCCATCAAATTGTGAATAGCTGAACAAAATGTGGCATATGAATGTGATGAAATACTATTGTTTTGTAAGAAATCATGAGTGGTCAGCCTACAGAAAAGTCTGGAAATACTTGCATGAACTGATGGTGAGTGAAGTGAATAGAATATTGTACACATTAACAGAAATATTGTGTGATGATCAAATATGATTGACTTATTCTTCCCAGCATATAATAATCAAAGATAATTCTAAAGGACTTGTGAAAGAAAATACTATCCATATCCAGAGAAGAAATCATATAATATTAAAGTAGGTCAAAGCTTACTATTTTCAATATTTAAAATTCATTTTATGTTTTATGGGTCTTATTTTCCCTTTTTGTTCTGATTCTTCTTTTACAACATGATTATTATAGAAATAAATTTAACATAGTCATACATGCACTATCTACATTATATTTCTCTATGTGAAGGGGGGGAGGGAAGAGAGGTAGAGAAAAAATGTGAAACTCAAAACCTAATCAAAATTGATTGTGGAAAACTATATTTATATGCAGTTGGAAAAATAAATAATTTTTTTCAAAAACATTAGAATTGAGCAAATGGAAGCTAATGACTTTTTGAAAAAAAAAACAAAAAACAATAAAAACAAATTCAAAATAACAATAAAAAAACCAGAAGATAATGTGAAATATATCCATGGAAAAACACCTGAACTGGAAAATAGATCCAGGAGAGAAATTTCAAAAATATGGGACTACCTGAAATCCATGGTCTAAAAAGGAACCTAGTAATCATCTTTCAAGTGATTATCAAGAAAAACTGATCTAATAACCTAGGACCAGAGAGTTAAAATAGAAATTGATAGGCTTTACTTATCAACTCCTTAAAAAGATCTCAAAATAAAAACTCCCAAGAATATTTTAATCAAATTCTAGATTAAGGAGAAAAAAATTGCAAGCAGCCAGAAAAATGAAAGTATCGTGGAGTCTCAGTCAATTTAACACAAGATTTAGCAGCTTCTGTAGTAAAGGATAACAGGGCAAAAGAACTTGAATTACAACCAAGAATCACCTGCCCAGAAAAACTGACCGTAATCTTTTAGGAGAAAAGATGGATATTAAATGAAATTATGGGGGAGTTCCAAATTTTCCTGAAAATATCAGAACTTTAATCAAATACATATCTCAAGAGAAACATAAAAAAGTCAACAGGAAAGGTAAATCATAAGAGATTTAATAATGTTAAGCTTTTACGTTCCTAGATGGGAAGATGATAATGATAGCTCATATATACATACATATATACATATATGATTATATATACATATGTGTGGATTGTGGATATGTATATTTATATATGTATGTATATGTGTTTTTATGTATATAAAGATATATCTATACAGAGGGAATAGATATGAGTTGAACAAGAATAGATTATATCTAAAAAAATTAAGTCAAAGAGGAATGTACTGGGCAAAAGGGAAAGGGATAGGTAGAATGGGGTAAATTATCCAACATAAAAAAGGCAAGAAAAAACTTTTCCAGTGGAGGAGAAGAAGTGGGGATGAATGGGAGTAAGAGTTCAACTCTCATCAGAATTGACTCAAAGTGGGACTAACATACAAACTTAATTGGGAGATTGAAGTGGGAGAGGAAGAACATAAGAGAGGGAGAGGAGTGATAGAAGAGAGGGAAAAGTAGAGGAAAGTCAAAAGTAAAATTCTTTTGAGGAGGGACAGGTTGAAAGGGGAGGAAAAAATAAAATTAGTAGGAGGGGAAATATAAGATGGAAGGAAATGCAGTTATCAATAGTAACTGCAAAAATAAAATTTTGAAATAGGTTTCTCTTATGTGTTTAGCAACTCCTTCCTGCTATTGCTAGTGTCAAGGAATTGGAAACTGAGGCAATGTTCATCAATTGGGAAATGACTGAACCATATGTGATTATGATGAGATACTATTCTACTTTAAGAAATGATGATCATCAGCTTCTCAACTTTCAGAGTTTTCCCTCTATCATATCATAGTATTAGCAAATTGACCAGCAAGTCAGGTTAGGTCAGCCACCTACTTTTATACAAGTTAAGAATTTTTTTTACATTTTAAAACAAAATAAAAGTTTATTTAAATTTTTTTTAATTCCTAGGTAGAGGGTGACAAGTTATCCATGTGTCATTTAGTATGAAAAAGAAACTAGACTATGTTTTGATTTTTCTAAAACTTGATCTATAATATCATTCGTATTGGAATTTACCCAATGTGGAAATTCCCTCTTCCAATATCAATAAGCACTTGCTTGGCAATTCACTGCGGCCACTGACAGGTTAAGAGACTCCTGTTCAGTCATTATGGGTCAGAAGCAAACCCTTGACCTAGCTTTTTCTGATTCCAGGGATGACTTTCAAATTACCATGGCAGGCTACCATTTTATATTACAAATTAATTGAACCAAATACACCAAGATTTTAAAGTAGAAACATATATATTTTAAAGTAAATCAAATCTATCAATTATAAAAAGAAATTAAGAGCAGGATGCTATCGAAAAAATTGGAAAGATTTTACATAAATTAATGCAAAGTGAAATGTACTGTATACAAAGTAAAAACAATATTGTAAGATGAGCAGCTGTGAATGACTTAGTTTTTCTCAGAAATACGATGATCCAAGACAACTCTGAAGGAATTCTGATGTAAAATGCTATCCATTACCAGAAAACAACCTGATGCTGTCAGAAAAAACTGAAGCATACTAATTTTTTTACTTTATTCCTCAATTGTTTTGGTCTATATTTTCTTTCACAGCATGATTATTAAGGAAATGTTTTGCATGACTACACATGTATAGCCTGTATTGAATTGTCTTTTCAATGATGGGGGGCTAGGAGGAAGGAAGGGAAAGAATTTGGAGCTCAAATGAATGTTAAAAATGTTTTTACATATAACTGAGGAAGATAAAACACTATATAAAAAGAATTTTTAAAAGGGGTAAAAAAAGAAGTAAAGTCACATCTTTTCAATTATATATTATTTCAGAGACCCTTAGGATATCAGAGTCTCCAGAGAATTAAAATTGTGGATCACACAAAAACAGCGAGATACATGATGAATATGAGTTTGCTGCAATATTTTATCAACCAGTAACTGCATAAGGCAGGGGTTCTTACTCTGTATTTGTCAACTTACTTTTTTTTAATATTTTGATAACTACCTTGGCAGTGTCCTTTCCAAGGAGGTACACATTGACAATGAGATTGAAACATGCATTTCCAGAGCTAGCTCAGTAGTTGGGAGGCCCGAAAAGAAAGTATGGGAGAGAGGAGGTATTAGAATGACTACCAACTGAAGGTCTACAGAGCCATTGTGCTAACTTCATTGCTATATGCCTGTGAAACCTGGACAGTCTACTAGCACCATGTCAGAAAACTGAATCATTTCCATTTAAATTGTCTTAGAAAGATTCTGAAGATCAAGTGGCAGAAGATACCAGACACTGAGGTTCTTTCTCGAGCTAAACTGTCTAGCATTCCAACATTAGTACAGAGATGCAACTACAATGGGATAGACACATTGTTAGAATGCCAGATATATGCTTGCCAAAAAAAATATTTTATGGAGAATTCACACAGAGCAAGTTCTCACTAAGCGGTCAAAAGAAGTCATACCCTGAAGGTCTCAATAAAGAACTTTAAAACTGATTGTACAGCATTGGAGACACTGGCACAGGACCGCCCAGCATGACTACCCTCATCACTAAGGGTGCTGCACTCTATGAAGAAGGCAGAATTGAAGTAACTAAAAGGAAATGTGACATCTCTAAGTTTAGAGTAACCAACCCAGGTGTTTATATGGACTATTTATGCCCAACCTATGGTAGAACATCCTGTGCTCAAATTGGACTGATCAAGCCAAAGTTGGACACACTGTAATTTGTCTCAATCATAGTGATGTCATTTTCGTATTCTTCAATAATGAAGGAAAAGAACCAATCATGACCAAAGGAGGTGTCTTGCCCATAGTAACTAGAAATTATTGGAACTGGGACTAAAATCTATGTCCCTGGACTTTGATTCTTTCTCAAACATCAAGCTATGTTTAATATTATCTCACCTGGATGAAATCTTAGAAACTATCTAGTATAATTCCCTTATTTTATTTTTTGAAGGAAAACAAAAACCAAAGAGGAATAAATTTGAAAAGGTCATGCTGTTTGTGGAAAGGACAAAACTACAACATAGATCTTCTATCTATCTCACTCTAGTGAATGATGCTGTGGAAAACCCTTCTAAAGAACCTAACACTCCTAAGTAAACAGCTCTGAAGAAGTCCTGTTTGTTTGTTTTGTTTGTTTGTTTTTCATTTAACCATCCTTTCAGAGTCCTGTGAAATACTGAATGATGCGCTGTGTCTACATTGATGAGAAATAAAAAAAATTAAACTGTCTATTATGTATGTAAATCTATATGATTGAAACATTTAGATGTGAGATTGGATCAGAACTAGTCAGTGATCTTTTGAGAAGAGTGTTCAAAACTGTGGTAACAACTTGACAGGGCAATACTTTGAAAGAAAAAAAATGATCTAAACTTTCATTTGAGCTTGAACAAAAAAAAGTTAATTGAATAATTGTCTAGCCTAATATATTGAGAAAATAAAAGGATTAGATATAGACAAATTTAGGTCTTTCTTATTTGTCAAAAAACAAAGTTACCTGCTATTCCCATGGCTTGGACTACATTCCCAAGATGTTATCAAGAACAATAAAAAGATCTGGACAAAATGTTCAGGAAAATATTATTTCTTGTGACACTGACAAATGGGAAGAATGGAAATGCAAAGGGTAAATATGCAGAAAGCTATGTGATGGACACACCTAAGGAAAGATCCCACCCATAAAGCACTCATAGTGCTAGGGTACACATATGGAGTGGTAAATCATACTCTCAAAGCTGAAGAATTATTGATGCTGTGTGATGATGTCATGGTAATGCTCCTCTCAGATTTGCTTCCTTATTGCATTCATGTAAGTCTGTTTCTGATGGGCTGTGATCTTTCTCTGTATATGGTGTCATGGCATGTAATCTCTGCTGGGCATGTAAGAAACGAATGCAGTCTCTGACAAGCATTGCTCCCCACTGCTCTGACATGGTCATTACTTGGTGTTGCTTTACTTTTTCTGGGCTTACTGCTGTGTTCTATAAGGTATAGCTCTGCTGGACACAATATCATGGCACTCCTTTCTTCCTCTGGCTTCTAGCTTCAGTTAGGGATGTCAAATCTTCTTTACAGGAGAAGGTTTGACCATTCATCTATTAGCTTAAAGTCTCAAGGGTTTCCTAGTACATCTCTTTAATAAACTCTTTTAAAAAGAAAATTCCAATATACATAGGCATTGGAATAGGGAAGAAAAAATTTTCAGGTGCTTTCTCTGGAAAGTTGGCTTATCTGGCTTTTTTTCTGATACAGAATATGCACTTTCCATCAGAAGATGCTTTCTCCCAGGTTATTTTCTTCAGAATATAGAATCAGAACCACTTTTGCTAAATCTTATCCTTACATTTAATCCTATATTTTTATGTATAAATGTTTTCAGTTTGTCTCTTATAGGATTTACTCTGACACGAGGTTAGACATTCCTTAATGTTCCTTGTTTAATTTCCAATCTTGTAGTAGAAAATGCTCATTCTAGATAAATATCAGACATACAGACAAGAGTTCTGGCCAAGATGGTCAAGATGTTTTAAGCTCTCCTGGTTTTCCTTTGGAAAGGACAAGAATCAAGCCTCTTAACAGATTTTGGATTGACAGAACTCACCAAAGAACAGAAGGGAAACAAGGTCTGTCACAGGATGTCTAGGGCAGGGGTCAGTGACTCAGTGCATGGATGACAGAGTGAGGTGTGTGAGGTAGGAGAACTGGGGGAGCTCCAGCATGGTGCCCAGGATACCAATTTGGTTAGAATGACTGGTCTGGACAGCCCAAACTGAACTATTTGGCTCCGGGTATTTGCAGAGGAGACCCCGGCATTCCTTCAGTACAAACACAGAACAGCCCCAGGTGTTCTTGCCTTTCTCCAAGGTCTTGGTGAGGGCGGTGAATTTCCACAGCACTGACTATCCAGAGAGATTCTCTGGAATTTCTATTCCTGACAGCCTAGCACAATGACTGGGTTATGTGAGGATAGCCCAGATCCAGCTCCAGTCCTAGGAAGAGGGCCACTGACACCCTGGACATGTACAATCCAGCTAAAGTTTCTGGAGTTCCTTACTGTTTGGTCCACTGAATAACCCCCTGGAATTCTTGAGTCCAGCAAGTAAGACCTCTAGAGTTCTCAATACCGAAGGACTTCAAAACAGACCTTCCCTGAACACAAGACCCTAGGGAAAGCGAACATCCCAAAATGAAAAAAAGGCCAGA
The DNA here is from genome assembly GCF_037893015.1 of Macrotis lagotis. Lineage (NCBI taxonomy): Eukaryota > Metazoa > Chordata > Mammalia > Peramelemorphia > Peramelidae > Macrotis > Macrotis lagotis. Next base: position 231,885,373 of record NC_133659.1, on the reverse strand, counting down.
AAAAGTAGGGTCTTATTGAATGTTGTGGATACTACCTTAGAAAAGGAGGATGGAAGGAAAGCTATATGTAAAGTTTCAGAGGAGAATATGAACTGCACTACAACCCAGAAAGACTTTTCTCCCTCCAGAAAGTATTCTTAGAAGAGATAGGAGATTAGAAAGGAGTCTAAAAATCAAATGGAAAAATTGGGAAAGGAATTGCAAGAAAAAAATTGCACCATGCAAGAGAAAATTAACATCTTACAACAAAAAATGACAGAAAAAAGAATTCCTTTAAAAACTACATTTAGAGTGGGGAGGTAAGGATGGAGGGAATTACAATCAGAAACAGCAACAGTGGAAAAATATGGAAGTAACTTTTGTGATGAACCTATCATAAAGGATGTGATCCACCCAAAACAGAGCTGATAGTACCAGAATGCAGACTGAAACACATTTCTTTTATCTTTCTTTTACTTTATTTCTTATGAATATTATATTTGGGGGGTATCATGTTTACTCTTAAACAAGATTATTTTAGTAATGTATAAAAGAATCACTTGTACAAAAATAAAAATAAAATTAATAAATAAAAAATACAATTGGGCAAAAAAAGAGAATAATTCCTCAAAAACACAATTGGGGACTTCTGGCCAAGATGGTGGAGAGAAGACATGCACAGTTCTAAAGTCTCCTGACCTTTCTCCATCTATGACATGAAACAAACCTCTTAACAGAAATCCAATCCACAAAACCCAGAAAGAAAAGCCAGAAGAAAGAAAGAACATCTACCTCAGGATTTTTCTTCTGCACCTTTGGATGAGTCTGGGCTAGACCATGGTGGGGGGAGGGGGGAATGGCTTGAGTCAACTAGAGAGCAGGGCATTGGTGTTGGTGCAGATCCTCTGGAGCTTGCTGACAGGACTGGGGAGAGAGTTCCAGTGCAGGAGAGCTGCAGACACCATGCCTGGGCTCCTCTAGTCTGAGGAACTCTGAGTCCATCCTCCATTGCAGCTGAGGCCTCTTCCCAGAACAAACAAAATCACAGACTACTTCTGCCTCAGGCACAGGTGTATGAGCAGAAGAACCAGCCCAGCTGACAATAGGGAGAGGGATGACCTCACCTCAGGATAAAGCCCACCATAAATTGAAGACAAAAGTAATCAACAGCTTCAATGGCTCCCTTCAAGCTAAGGGAGAATGCCTCAATCAAGGTCACAGACTCCAGAGAAAGCAACCATCATCTCTTGCTGGCCAGCCAGAGAAATTGCACTCAGTGAGTAAAGCCTCTAGGGATCTCAACACCAAAACCCTGTGAACCAACCCCTCCCCAACTCAAGATCTTAGCAAAATGAAGAAAGGTCAGTGGAAACATGGATCCATAGAAAAATTCTTGGAAAGAAAAACCTCTAACTCAGAGAGACCTAGAATCTCTGAGGAGAATATGATCTGATCTCCAGCACAGAAAGACTTCCTTGAAGAAGTAAGGAAGGAGTTTAAAAATCAACTGGAAAATTTGGGAGAGACAATTAATACCTTGTAACAAGAAAACAAATGCTTAGAAAATACAGTTGGTCAAATACAAAATGAGAATAAATCTCTCAGATCCTCAATTGGACAAATATAAAATGAGCATAATTCTCTCAGATTCTCAGTTGGGCAAATGAAAAAAAGAAAATAATTCTCTCAAAACCTCAATTGGTCAAATGGAAAGCTGTTTCAAAAGTAGAATGGATCAATTGGAAAAGGAGTTGCAAAAGGTTAATGAAGAAAACTCCTCCCTAAAAAAAAAGAATGGAGTTTGCATAAACTAATGACTTCATGAGACAGTAAGAGCCTGTTAAACAAAATCAAAAAATAGAAAAATTAGAAGAAAATGTAAAATACTCATCAGCCAAACCACTGACCTTGAGAATAGGTCGAGGAGTAGCAACCTGAGAATTATTGTACTTCCTGAAGACATTGAAGATAAAAAAAAGGCTGAACTTAATATTACAGGATCTAGTGATAGAAAATGCCCCTGATATCATGGAACCAGTTGGTAAGTAGTTATTGAAGGAATACAACAATCCCCTCCAGAAAAAGATCCTAAAATGAAACACCAAGGAATGTTGTGGCCAAATTCCAGAACTATCAGATAAAAGAGAAAATCCTGCAAGCAGCCAGAAAGAAATAATTTAAATATCAAGGAAACACAGTAAGGATTACACAGGACCTGGCTGCATCAACATTAAGGGATCAAAGGGTCTGGAATGAGATATTTTGAAGAGCAAGAGAGCTTGGAATGCAGTCAAGAATCCACTATCCCACAAAAGTGAGCCTTCTCTTCCAGAGAAAAAAGATGAACATTTAATAAAATGGAAGAATTCCAAAAATTGCTGATGAAAAGACCAGAGCTACATAGAACATTTGGACATCAAACAGGAGTTTTAAGAGAGGCACATGAAAAGGTAATAAAAAATAAAGGGGGGGGGGCAGTAAAAGAAAAAAAAGCTGGCTGAAACTGGCTATATACCAGCATGGGGAAAAAGATTCTCATAACTCTTGAAAAAGGTAACTCTAACAGAGAGAATATACTTAGCCAGAAGTGATGGACATTCATGACCTATCCATGAGAGTTCTATCCAATGGGATGAAACTGACTATAACCCCACCTGGGAGAAAGACTCTAATAACGCTCAAGAATTTTTAACTCTATTAGATAGAATGTACTTAGCTAGAAGTGATGGATACTCAGAATATTCTATGACTCAGAATGATTTTAAAAACACTACCTCCTTAAAAATGGGGACAGGAAGGAGACAGGAGGAGGGAGGGGACTGAATGGGGTAAATCCCATTACACTGAGAGGTACAAAGTAACTATGATAATAGAGGGGAAGAAGAGAGGAGATGAGAAACATCTCAATCTTCTTCTCATCAGACTTGGCTTAAAGTCAAATTACACATACACAGTTAACTTAAAAAACATCTAACCTTTCAAGTATTAAAAAGGGAAAAGGGGAGAGGGGAACAGAGAAAGGGAGGTGGAGGGAGGAAAAGGAGAACTAACAAAAGGAAGGGAAGGGAAGAAAAGGGGAAAAAGGTAAAGGGGAAAGAAAGTGGAGGGGATGATATAGGAGGGCAAACACACTGAAGGGGGTGGTATTCAGAAGCAAAATATTGGGGAATATGGATAAAGGAGAGGGAAAGGGGGGGAATACAAACAGAGGGAAGATAGCATGGAGGGCAAGAAAGAGATAGTAATTATAACTTTGAATGTGAATGGGATGAACTCTCCCTTAAAATGTAAGTGAATAGTAGAGTGGATTAAAAACCAGAATCCTATAATATGCTGCTTACAAGAAACTCATTTGAAGCAGAGAGATACATATAGAGTAAAGGCAAAAGGTTGGAGCAAAACATATTTTGCTTCAGTTGAAGAGAAAAACACAGGGGTAGCAATCCTTATCTCAGACAAAGCAGCTGCAAAAATAGATAGCATTAAAAGAGATAAGGAAGGAAACTTTATCCTCCTAAAAGGTACCATAGACAATAAAGTTATTTCAGTACTGAATATATATGCACCTGATGAGATAGCATCCAGATTCTTAGAGGAGAAGCTGAAAGACCTAAAGGCAGACATAGAAAGCAAAACTCTCCTAGTGGGAGACCTCAACCTCCCATTCTCAGATTTAGATAAATCAAAATCATAAAATAAACAGGAAAGAAGTTAAGGAGGTAAATAGATTGTTAGAAAAACTAGATATGGTAGACTTATGGAGGAAACTGAATGGGGATAGAAAGGAATATATCTTTTTCTCTACAGTACATGGAACTTATACAAAAATTGACCAGATACTAGGACATAAAAAGCTAATGATTAACTGCAGAAAGGCAGAAATAGTGAATACATCTTTCTCAGATCACAATGCAATAAAACTCACATGCAATATTGGGCCAAGGAGATATAGACCCAGAACCAAATGGAAACTGAATAACTTCATTTTAAGGAATAAGTGGACCAAAAAACCAATTATAGAAAGAATTAATCATTTTATCCTAGATAACATCAATAATGAAACAACATACCACAACCTATGGGACCAAGTGGGATTCCTCCCAGGAATGCAGTGTTGGTTTAATATTAGGAAAACTGGTAGTATACTCAATCATGTCAACAACAAACCTATCAGAAATTGTATGATAATATCAATAGATTCTGAAAAAGCTTTTGACAAAATAAAGCATCTATTTCCTATTAAAAACACTAGAGAGTGTGTAGGAAAAAATGGACTGTTCCTTAGAATAATTAGCAGTACCTATCTGAAACCATCAATAAGCATTATATTCAATGTGGAGAGGCTAGATGCATTCCCAATAAGATCAGAGGTGAAATAAGGGTGCCCATTATCACCACTACTATTCAATATTGTATTAGAAATGTTAGCTTCAGCAATTAGAGAAGAACAAGAAATTGAAGGAATTAGAATTGGGAAGGAAGAGACAAAACTCTCACTCTTTGCAGATGACATGATGGTCTTCCTAGAGAATCCCAAGAAATCATCCAAAAAACTACTGGAAACAATTAGCAATTTTAGCAAAGTTGCAGGTTATAAAATAAACCCTAATAAGACCTAAATTTTTCTATACATGTCTAGCAAGATGCAGCAGGAAGAGCTAGAAAGAGAAATCCCATTCAAAGTACCCTCAGACAATATAAAATACCTGGGAGTCTATTTGCCAAGACAGACTCAGAATCTTTTTGAAAACAATTATAAAACACTTCTCACACAAATTAAATCGGGTTTAAATAACTGGGCAAATATCAACTGCTCATTGATAGGTAGAGCTAATATAATAGAAATGACAATGTTACCAAAACTAAAATACCGGTTTAGTGCCCTACTAATCAAAATTCCAAAAAATTACTTTAATGATTTAGAAAAAATTGTAAATAAATTCACACGGAGAAACAAAAAGTGAAGAATTTCCAGGAATGTAATGGGAAAAAAAGTACAAAATAAGGGGGCTTAGCCCTACCTGATCTAAAATTACATTATAAAGCATCAGTGATCAAAACTGTTTGGTATTGCCTAAGAAACAGAGTGGTGTACCAGTGAAATAGACTATGTGCAATAGCAGGAAATGATTATGGTAATGTGCTGTTTGATAAACCCAAAGAGTCCAGCTATTTGGATAAAAACTCCCTCTTTGATAAAAACTGCTGGGAAAACTGGAAGTTAGTATGAAAGAAACTTAGATTAGACCAACATCTCACACCCTTTACCAACATAAGATCCAAATGGTTAAGGATTTTGACATAAAAAAACAATACTATAAGCAAATTATAAGATCAAGGACTAGTTTACCTGTCAGATCTATGGAAAGGGGAGCAGTTTATGACTAAGGAAGAGATGGAGAACATCACCAAAAACAAACTACATGATTTCAATTACATTAAATTAAAAAGCTTTTGCACAGATAAAACCACAGATAAAACCACTGTAACCAAGATCAAAAGAAATGTAGTAAATTGGGAAACAATCTTTACAACTAATGATTCTGATAAAGGACTCATCTCTAAAATATACAGAGAACTGTGTCATATTTAAATAAAAGTCATTCCCCAATTGACTAATGATCAAAAGATATGCAAAGGCAATTTACAGGTGAGGAGATCAAAACAAGCCATAGCCATATGAATAATTGATCTAAATCATTAATTATTAGAGAAATGCAAATTAAAGCTTCTCTTAGGTACAACATCACACCTCTCACACTGGCCAATATGAGCAGAAAGGATAATGATCATTGTTAGAAGGGTTGTGGGAAATCTGGGACACTATTACACTGTTGGTGGAGCTATGAACTCATCCAACCTTTCTGGAAAGAAATTTGTAACTACACCAAAAGGGCAACAAAAATGAGCATACCTTTTGATCTAGCAATACCATTACTGGGTCTGTACCCTGAAGAGATGATGAAAAAGGATAAAAACATCACTTGTACAAAAATATTCCTAGCAGCCCTGTTTGTGGTGTCAAAGAATTAGAAATCAAGTAAATGTCCTTCATTTGGGGAATGGCTTTGCAAACTGTGGTATATATATGCCATGGAACACTATTGTTCTATTAGTAACCAGGAGGGATGGGAATTCAGGGAAGCCTGAAGTGATTTGCATGAACTGATGCTGAGTGAGATGAGCAGAACCAGAATAACATTGTACACCCTAACAGCAACATGGTGGTGATGTTCAACCTTGATGGATTTGCCCAATCCATGAGTGCAATAATCAGGGACAATTTGAGGCTGTCTGCAATGGAGAATGCCATCTTTATCCAGTTAAAGAGCTGTGCAATTTTGAACAAAGTTCAAGGACTATTCCCTTTAATTTAGAAAAAAACAGATATCTTATTGTCTGATCTTGTTACTTCTTAGACTTCTTGTCTCTTCCTTAAGGATATTATTTCTCTCTCATCACAGTCAATTTGGATCAATGTACAACATGGAACCAAAGTAAAGACTGACAGATTACTTTCCATGGGGGTTTAGGGGAAGGGATGTAAGATTGAGGAAAATTTCAAAACTCAAATAAATTCTTTAATTAAAAAAACACAATTGGGCAAATGGAAAAAGATAACAATTCCTTTAAAAAATAGCATTGACTAAATGGAAAAGAAAATGAGAAAGGAAAATGAAGGAAATAACTGCAAAATGGATTGGGATCAGTGGAAGCTTATGATCTCATGATACATCAAGGATCTGTTAAACACAATTTAAAAATAGAAGAAAATGTAAAATAATTCATTGGTAAAACACCTGACCTGGGAAATAGATACAGTAGAGACAATTTAACAATCAGGACTACCTGCAAACCTTGATCAAGAAAAGAGCCTGGATTTATTCTTCAGGATATCATTAAGGAGAATTGTCCAACATATTGTGGAACCAGAGGGGGAAAATCGGCATTTAAAGAATGAGTCAATTTCTTCCTGAAAGTTATCCTAAAATGAAAACACCAAGGAATTTTTTGACCAAACTTCAAAATTATCAGATCAAGGAGAAAATTCTGTAAGTGCCCAGAAAGAAACAATTCAAATAGCAAGGATCCACAGCCAGGATTACACAGGATTTGGCTTGATCAATATTAAAGGATTAAAGGGTCTAAAATACGATATACCAGAGAATAAGGGAGCCTAGGGTATAAGAATCAACTATGTAGAAAAACTGAGTCTTCTCTTTCAGGGAAAAAAAGGACATTTAATGAAATAGAATACTTTCAAATTTTCCTGTTGAAAAGATCAGAGCTGAAAATAAAACTTGATGTTCATATAGGAGATTCAAAAGATATATGAAAAGAGAAACATGGGAAAAGAAAAGAGATATCTATCCAATATGATTAAACTGGTTATGTCACTACCTAGGAGAAAGATTCTCATAATTCTTGAGAATTGTAACTCTATTAGAGGGAACATATTTACATTAAAAGTATGGGTATTCATGGTATGACCATGGATTTGATGGAATGATTTTTAAAATTAGGACATTAAAAAGGGAGAGGGGATTGTAAAGAGAAAGGAGAAACAGGGAGGTAGAATGGAAATTTATGTTACCTTTTAAGAATTATGAGGGGAAAGTGAAGGGGGAAGGAGGCACTGATAGAAAGAAGGAAAGGGGAAAGAAAAGAGAGGGAGGATAGAAGAGGGGAAACACATTGAGGGAGACAGTATTCAGAACCAAAACATGGAGGGAAAGGAATAAATTGGAAGAAGAGGAAAAATATAGAGGGGAGATAGCACGATAATAGATAGAATTGGTAATTATTATAACTGTGAATGTGAACTGTCTCATGAAATGGAAACAGATAGCAGGTTGATTAAAAAATAGATTTCTACAATATGTTGCTTACAAGAAACACATCTGAAGCAGAGAGATACACACACAGAGTAAAGGTAAAAGACTGGAGCAGAATATATTATGCTTCAACTGAAGTGAAAAAAACAGGGGTAGCAATCCTTATCTCAGACAAAGCAGTTAAAAAAATAAATAACATAAAAAGAAATATGGAAACTACATCCTCCAAAAAGGTACCATAGACAAGAAAGTAATTTCAATACTAAATGTATGCACCAAGCTGTATAGTATTCAAATTATTAGAGATGAAGCTAAATGAGTTATAGAAAGACATAGACAGCAAAACCCTGCTGGTGATGAACCACAACATCCCTCTCTCAGAGTTAGATTAATCTAACCATAAAATAAACAAAAAAGAAGTTGAGGAGGTGAAAGCAAAGATATAATAGACCTCTGGTAAAATTGAATGAAGATAGAAAGGAATATACCTTTTTTTCTGTGGTAGATGGCACCTATACAACAATTGACCATGTACTAGGTCATAAAACTTCATATTCAAAGGCAGAAATAATTTATGCATCATTTTTCATATCATGATGCAATAAAAATCATGTGCAATAAAGAGCCATGGAGAGATACACTTAAGACTAAGTGGAAACTAAATAACCTAATTTTAAAGAATGAGTGGATAGGATGGCTAGGTGGCACAGTGGATAGATCACCAACCCTGAAGTCAGGAGAAACTGAGTTCAAATCCAGCCTCAAATGTTTAATAATTACCTAGCTGTGTAGCCTTGGGCAAGCCACTTAACCCCATTTACCTTGCAAAAACCTAAAAAAATAGGAAAAAAATGAGTGGATCAAATAACAAATTAGAGAAAGATTGATAATTTCTTCTAAGATGACAATGAGACATCATACCAAAACTTATGGGATACAGTCAAAACAGTTATTGTGGGAAATGTATCTCCAACACTTACATAAATAAAATAGAGAAAGAGGGGATCACTGAACTGAGTATACAACTAAAAACATTAGTGAAAGAACAAATTAAAAATCCCCAATAAATAAAACCAAGAATTGATTTTATGAAAATACCTACAAAATAGATAAATCTTTGGTTAATTTGATTTAAAAAAAGAAAGAGGAAAATAAAATTAATAGAATCAAAAATACAAAAAGGTGAATTTACCACCAATAAGGAAGAAATTAAAGTAATAATTTGGAACTATTTTGTCCAACTATATACAAATAAATTTGATAATCTAATTGAACTGGATGAATATTTTTAAAAAATATGAAATGCCCTTGTAAAAAGAAGAGTAAATTAAATATTCAGATAATCCTATCTCAAAAAAAAGAAATTGAACAAATCATCAAAGAATTCCCCAAGCAAAAATCTCCAGGCCCAGCTGGATTCACAAGTGAATTCTACTAGACTATTTGAAAAAATAGGTGAAGAAGGAGGTCTGCCAAATTCTTTCTATGATACCACTATGGTGTTGATACCTAAATAAGGAAAAGTCAAAACAGAGAAAGAAAATTATAGACCAATTTCCATAATGAATATTAATGCAAAAATTTTAAATAAAATATTAGCAAAGCAAAGTGATTACAGCAAGTTATCACTAGAATAATACACTATGATCAATGAGAATTAATACCAGGAATGCAGGATTGGTTCAATATTAGGAAAACTATCAGCATAATTGACCACATAAATAACAAACCTAAAAGAAATCATATATATATATATATATATATATATATATGTATGTATATATATATATATATATATATAATTATCTCAATAAATGGTGAATAACTTTTGAGAAAATATAGCATCCATTTTATTAAAAACACTAGAGAGCATAAGAATAAATGATAAGTGATATCTATCTAAAACCCTCAGGGTCTATGGGGCACCAACAATGTTGACCACTTGGGTGTTGGGCAGTTTGTCAGGGTCACCCTGCCTTAGGCTGGGGGAAGCATGAGCATTGTTGTGGGCCTTTGTAGGTTCGACTCAACACAGAAGGACTGAGACCAACCCAGCAAGAGCACTGAAAAATACGAAGGAAGCTAGGTGGCACACAGGATAGAGCTCTGGTCTGGGTGTCAGGAAGCCAGGAATTCAAATCTGGCATCACACTTTCAAGCTGTGTGATCTTGGGCAAGTCACTTGACCCTAATTGCCTCACATCTCCAGTCATCTCAATTCAGGGCCACTGTACCCAGATGGTTTCTGAGGAGAAAGTGAGACTGGTAACTTAAGAAGCCCCCTTACTCAAATCCAAATCATGTGCTTTTCATGGCATCACCTCCCTGATGTCATAGTCTTCTTCGAGAATAAAGGACCAACATTATTACAACCATCAACAAGCATTAGATGCAATGGGGATAAGCTAGAAGTAGTCCCAGTAAGATCAGGCATGAAACAAGAATACCCATTATTCAATATTTCATTTGAAATGTTACCTTTAGCAATAAGAGAAGAAAAAGACACTGAGGCATTAGAATTGGTAATGAAGAAATAAAACTCACTCTTTGCAGATGATTTGATGGTAATCCTAGAGAACCCTAGAAAATCATTTTAAAAACTACTGGAAACAATTATCAATGTTAGAAAACTCACAGGATATGAAATAAACCCACATAAATTCTCAGCATTCCTGTATATTACTAATAAGATACCGCAGTAAGAGACAAAAAGAGAAATCCCATTTAAAATAACTTCAGACAACATAAAATACTTGGGAGTCTACTTGCAAAGGCAGACAAAGAAACATTATGAAAACAACCATAAAACACTTTTCACATAAAAATTCAGATCTAAACAACTGGGCAAATGTCAATTGCTCATAGGTAGGTTGAACTAATATAATAAAAACGACATTTCGCCCTAAATTAAATTTTATTTAGTGCCATACCAAACTACCAAGAATATCAAGGGAATTAATGAAAAAATGCAAAGGAAGGTAGTCTTACCATATCAGATCTAAAATGATATCCTAAAGCATCAGACATCAAAACTGTTTGCTACTGGCTAAGAAATAGAGTGGTGGATCAGGTGGAATAGATCAGATGTAAAAGAAATGGTAGGAAATGACTTTAGCAATCTACTGTTTGATAAACTGAAAATTCCAGCTTCTGGGATAAAAATTCACTCTATGATAAAAAACTCCTGAATACTGGAAGTAGTAGTATGGCAGAAACTAGGCATAGATCAACATCTCACACCTTATATCAGATAAGGTCAAAATGGATGCAAGGTTTAGACATAAAAGATCATATTAAAAATCAATTAGGAGAACAAGGAAGAGTTTACCTGTCACATCTATGGAAAGGGGAACAGCTCATGATAATAGAAGAAATAGAGAAAATTATAAAAAAACAAACTGGATAATTTTTATTGGGTTTTGCAAAGCAATGGGGTTAAGTGACTTGCCCAAGGTCATATAATTAGGCAATTATTAAGTGTCTGAGGCTGGATTTGAACTCAAGTCCTCCTGACTCCAGGGCTAGTGCTCTATCCCACTTGCACCACCTAGCAGTCCCTAAACTGTATGATTTTGATTACATTAAGTTAAAAAGGTTTTGCACAAAACAAAACCAATGCAGCCAAAATTAAAAGGAATATAGCAAGTTGGGAAACAATTTTTACAGCTAGTGTTTCTGACAAAGGATTCATTTAAAAATCACATTTTGACTTATAAAAGTCAAATTTATAAAACAATACTATTGATGAATGGTCAACAGATATGGAAAGGCAATTCTCAGATGAAAAAATTAAAGTTACCTACAATCATACAAAAAAGTGCTCTAAAACATTATTGATTAGAGAAATGCAAATTAAAACAACTAGGAGGTACTATTTCACACCTATCATATTGATCAATATGACTAGAAAGAAAAATAACCAGTGTTGGAGGGGATAAGGGAAAACTGGGACACTAATGCATTTTTGATGGAGTTGTGAACTGATCCACCCTTCCTGAAGAATAATTTGAAATTATGCCCAAAAGGCAATAAAATATACATACCCTTTGATTCGGCAACACAACAACTGGGTCTGTATCGTAAAGAATCATGAAAAAGGATAAAAATTCCACATGTACAAAACTTATTCATTTTGTAGTGGTAAAGAATTGGAAATTGAGGGGATGCCCATCAATTGGGAAATAGCTGAACAAATTATGGTGTATGTATGTGATGGAACATGATTGTTCTAAAAGAAATCATGAGGGTCATGATTTCAGAAAAACTTGGAAGGACTTCCATGAATTGATGCTGAGTGAAATGAGCAGAACCAGAAGAACATTATAATAATAATTACTAATAGAACACTAACAATACCATGGGATGATGATCAACAATAATGAACTTGTTCATTTCAGTAGTATAATAATCAAATATAATTTAAAAAAAAAGACTTGTGATGGAAAATCCATACCCAGAGAAGGAATTGTGTAGTTTAAATGAAGACCAAAGCTTATTATCCTCAGTTTTTAAAAGTTGTCCTATGCATATGTCAATTTTTTCTCTGTAATGCTTTTTTTCCTTCCATTTAGATCTGATTTTCAAAGTATGATCAATATGGATCTATGTTTAGCATGATTATAAATGCAGAGCCTTTATCAGATTGCTTTCTGTCAGGGGAAGGGCAGAGAGAAGGAAAGGAAGGGAGGAAATGTAAAATTCAAAACCTTGCAAACAAAAATGATTGGTGAAAATTAAATATTTTTTTAAAAAGAAAAAAATAAAAACAAACCAATTTGCCAGAAAAAAACACCTGAAGATATGTTTGTTTGTTTGTTTTCCCTGTTCCAATGACTGGGTATGTTAGAGTATATATAAAGAACTTCATAAAGAGCCATAACAGGAACCCCTCAAGGTTTTAAACTCAAAGAATGGTCATCAAGCCTTCTCCTGTGAAGAAGAGTTGATACCCCTAGCTGAAGCCAATAAGCTTCATCATTTCTTGTTGCCAAGAAGTTCTATCAATAATCTCAACAAGAGCTATTGAGGCCTTAAGCTCCCCTTTTTTAATTCAAAAACTTGGTCAAACGTACCAATAAAAGGAAGAGGGAAAAGATGAACCACTAAATCTGTGAGGTGATGATGTCTGTTGTCTACTTCCTGCTTAACCATGTTGCTTCCTTCATTCGTATAGATGCCTAGCAACAAAACTATCCTACATATTAATTATCAATAAACTAATTTTTTAAGGAATATATACTTTGGGTGTTTCTGGGTGATTTGGAAATTCTTTGTATCAAAATTACACAATGTTTTTGTTTTTAAGAAAACTGAAAAGTAAAAAAATTGACTTTCCACAGTAAAGAAATCTACACATATTTGCCTTACTGTATAACTGGTACTCATAGATTGTCAATATACTTTAAAAAATTACATTGCTACTGCTAGCAGAGAGTAAAAGACATTTCAGGATCATACTCTCAATTTTATATAGATATTGTCTACATTAATGTGTTTTATATAATGAATCTTCTGCCACCAGAGCTGAAATTTGATATCTCCCATAAATATCCCTCCCCCCCCGGGTGTCTCTGCACAGGCCTGAAATTCTCTCCATCAACTCCATCTGTTTAATACAAACAAAACCACTGCAGCCAAGATCTAAAGTAATGTACTAAGTTGGGAAGCAATTTTTACGACTAGTGTTTCTGACAAAGGATTCATTTATAAAAGATAGAGAACTGAGTCAAATTAATAAAATAAACCCTGTCACTCTCCATTTGATAAATGATCAAGGGATATGGAAAGACAATTCTCAGATGAAGAAGTTAAAGCTATGAATGTTTTTGTACATGTGGAACTTTTTACCCTTTTTTTATGATCTCTAAATCATTATTGATTTTCCATTTTTTAATTCTGTTTACCCCCCAAAAAACACTTTGTGTGTATGTATATATATATATATATGTATATATATATATATATATAAACACTCATATATAGGCACAAAGTATGTAAACATATACTTAAATATAAAATTGTCCTGTGTTTTTTTACATAAGCACATAGTCTCATAAAATCCATTCATCTATATGAGAGAATGGAATATGTTTGGAGCTAATAATGTTAGGAGTAGTCCATACATGAATAATGACTAGTAGACATGCTCTAAATTCCAAAGATTAAAATGTGAAAGCATGGGGAATCTTTACCATAAAGAAGTTTAAGACTCTTATCCAATAAGTTTAGTTGAAAAAAAAGACAGAAAAGTCTGAGACTACTAGCTACTATGTATCTAGAAATACCTGCTCATTGCTCTAAAGAGGTTGGTATTTGAGATTGAGAATCTCCTGCTGAAAATAAGAGGTTTCCATCTCAATGTCAAAACTCTGAAGAAAATCAGAGGAAATCACTCTATAAGGATAAGCTTTTTTGTCTTCAATGGCTGGGACATTTGCTTTCTTAAGGTAGATAAAAAGTTTCTGACTGAATTAAATGAGTATTGTAACATCAACTTTCTTATGAGGAAGAAAAAGCACTATTAGCACAGAATTAATCTCAAACCAGAAGAAGAGAAAAAAATTCCACTACAGGATGTACAGTGGGACAGAATAGCATTTGATGTTGCAATTTGCAATAGTGATTTTGATGGAGACATCGTGGATAGTCAAGCAGCAGGCATCAGAGACCAAAATGAACAATGCAATGACATCTTCAGAAAGTATCTTCAGTATTACTATGTTGGAGGTGTGAGTCACCCCTCCACATGTGTGTTCTGAACATATATTCCCTATGTACAGTTTGATTGATATGCATTTCCTACCTGTGTGCCATTATCTTTGTCTCCAGTCTACTTCTCAGGAGTGGTCCAACTTTATACTGCCTCTCATCCATCTAAGTTCAACTGAATTTATCTCAGGGTTCAGAATTACTAATTATAGCTCCTCCCACAATACAATGGGAGCCACAATATGATAGTACTCACCCTTACATCACTGATTTTTAGTAATATGAACACTTCAAAAAGGTCAGAGACTGGTTTCTATGAAATTGGTCCTTTCCTCAAAAATTCTACTATTCCCACAGGACAATCTAAACCCTTAAGGATTAAATAACTTGCACAAGATTGTGAAGCCTAGCCACAAATAGTGTATGTGTCATGTTCTACTCTTCCTATTTATGGTGTGAATTAGAATGATAAAAGGCAGAGTAACTGGAATGAGAACTTTTCCCAGAACTTTTCTAAGAAACAGATATTTAGGGTCATTTGATGGGAAGAAGAATTCTAAAGAATACATAAGGACTGTTGCATTCCTCCCAGTATTTAGAAATTCCCTAGTTAATAGAAAATTATATGTGATTCTATAATTATAGAAATTCAGATATAAATTCCAGAATTCAGACCACATTCTCCTAGAACTTTTGACTGTTCCTTTGCAGATAATGAAAGGTTTAATGTTCATTTTTATATTTTAGTAAACACAATCCTTTGTTTCAAATATCGTGACTTCAAGTGTTCCACTTGTACCAGATTAGAATGAATTTAAATTTTTATTGATGCTTTCATGAAATAAATTTGCTTCAAAATATTTTTGTCCTCTGGTTAACTATTAAAGGTGTATACTTTAGTAAGGACACATCATTGGTAATTTTTGTGGACCTACAGCATATCTTGAACTTGCTCTACATCATCTCTGAAAGGCTTACCCTACAAGTTGGGAGCTCCTCCAGGTGCCACATTGTCATCCTGGAACTCCTCTCATTTTCTTTCCATTTTGTTAGCACTTTCTCCAATGTGATTTGCTCTTTCTCTAACATACCCTTAACCCTAAGGGACAGTAGGAAGAGTACACATTTCCCACTGACACTTTCAAATCCCCAAACTTCTGTCACAAAAACAATTCCTTCTCTTCTTTGAAAGTTCAACCCTCTGTGATTCATATCCATGTCACTATTATTTATGGAATTTTACTTTCCATCCTAAACAAGACGTTTATTATTTGCCTGGATAATAGTTGTTTCCATCCCCAATGCTAACCCATTTCTTATATCTAGGCTTATCAGTTCTTCAACCTCCTCAGCACCCATTATTTTTGCCTCCAATCCACTTTAAAGGAGTGGTCATACTTTACTATATCTTCCACTTCTGTTCAGTTGAATTTATCCCAGGATTCAGAATTTCTAATTATAGTGTTGTCTATAGTACACTGCAAATCATATATGTGTGTGTGTGTTTATTCATGATTACATAAGCAATAATTCTTAATTTTTTGAACATTTCAAGAAGGCAATTGGTGCTTTCATCAAAAATTATATTATTGTCACAGGACAATCCAGGTCTTGGAAGCTAAACATCTTATAGAAAGTCACACAGATCATAATTGGAAAAGTGAGAAATAGAACCTATCCCTTTTTCAAGTAATATATCTCAACAGATTAAAAAGAATATTCATTTTCAGAGGAAGTAAAAAGTATATTTCCAAGTATAAGATACCACCATCTACCTCATAGGGTTTTTTGGAGGAAAGTACTATGTAAACCAAAAAATTATCTAAATGTGAACTACTACTGTACCTCTGTAGTAAGTATGAAGAAGCTGAATTTTTTTTTCTGATAGGAGGCAAGAATCAGTAGAGATGCTACAAGTATCCTCAAAATATGCAATGCTTTCTCTGAACCATGATTTATTACACATTTTTTATTATTTTATTGTTTTTTAGGGTTTTTTTGCAAGGCAAATGGGGTTACGTGGCTTGCCCAAAGCCACACAGCTAGGCATTATTAAGTGTCTGAGACCGAATTTGAACCCAGGTACTCCCGACTCCAGGGCCAGTGCTTTAATCCACTATGCCACCTAGCCGCCCTATTACACGTTTTTTAAATGGCTTTTGAAGAGGGAAGAGAGAGAAAAAATGGGTCAGAGGAGAAGTGAAATGGGAAGCTGGGTCCTACCAAATACAATCATTACAAGTCTAAGTAGTCTCTACCCAGGTGTTTGAAGGCCGAGTTTATTTTCTAGCTTCTCATGTTCATTAGATTCTCTGAGAGTCAAGAGAGTCAAGAGACTTCACAAGACTAAGAAGTTTTTTGAAAAATATTTTGATGCTTATATTTCAATATAGTTAGTTCCCTTGATAATTCTTTCTAATTTATTTTATGATTTTGAAATATGATTCTGAAAAAGGGTTCATAAGAGTCACCAGACTATAAAAGGAGCCCATAACATAAAGAATAAGAACCCCTGATGATTAAATGTTTAGCTCTATTACTGATCTAACATTATATGATTCTTTAAAAGAGGTATTCTGGGGCTAAAGATGGTATCACAATTCATCCTGGAATACATAAACAGGAAAAGTTACTGGATTCAAAAAGGCTAGAAGAATGGAAATAAGTAAAGAGAAGAAAAAAAATAGCAAGGGCCCCTAGAGGGAAAGGTAATTAATAGCATAAGTAGAGTCAAGCCTCACTAATTCAGTCTACCTGGGGGGTTGGGGAACACAGCAACCCAATCTCTATCATTAAAAAGTCTGAATGATAAAATACTTTTAACAGAATGCATTTTTATTACTTTTGAGGCCAAGTAGCAACTCAAATTAAGCTAAGGGAATATTGATCCTTTGAGACCTGCTTTAATGAAAAGATATGAATCATTTAAAATAGTTATATCAATTGTGTGAAAATTTGTGCTTGAAAATAATTTATTTTCTTACATATATACTTTTAAAATCATTTACATATTGCACTTTTAACTAATATGTATGTATATATGCATACATGCATGTATAATAAACACAGAGCTATGAGTCAGTGCAACCTTTAAAATTTACTTCTCAGTATTCTATGTAACTATCTAAAACTAAAATTTTCAATACAGGTATTATCTTACACTTTTCCTCATACAGGAATTCCATACATCAATGAAATTTCAAGTCTGGTTCTTACCCTATGTGATATACAAACCCAGTTAAGTCCTACTCTGAAGAATCTTCTCACAAGTATATTTTGATTAATTTTCTGGCAATAGATTATATTGATAAAAAGACTGCATTGGACCATAGTAGGTAAGCTCATCACCTAATGAAGATAAACAGTAAAATATACATTTATTTTGGTTGTCATAACTTATGAAATCCTATATGAAAATATTGAGTACCTAAGTTAGCATCTCACCTCCATCAGATTGGTTAAAATATGATAGAAAAGGAAAATGGCAAATGCTGGAGGAGATGTGGAAGAATTAGGACACATGCACTGTTAGTGGTGTTGTGTACTAGCTTGTTTCTTCTGTTTTGTTTTGTTTGTCCCAACCATTCTGGAGAACAATTTGGAACTATGGCTAAAGATCCTATAAAATTGTGTATACCCTTTGATCCAGAAAAACAATTAGTAGGTCCACATAACAAAGAGATAAAGGCAAAGGAAAAGTTTAGAGTCCCACTTCTGGACTCCCTTATCTTTCCCAGGTGAAAACTGGAGGGGTGGAAGACAAGGAAGACAAAGGAGACAAGTTTCTCCCTCAAATCTCCAAGTGATCCATTTATTCATCAAAACAACAGTGCCTAAATATCTTTCCAGTCTCTAATCCACTCCCATTCCCAAGGTACTTAGTAGAACAAGGCTCTGATGTTCAAAGACACCAAATGAAGATAATTTACAATGTTCCTATATATAAGGGTTCCCAACAGAAAAGGAATCATTTGTACAAAAATATTTATAGCAGCTCTTTCGGTAATGGTAAAGAATTTGAGGGGGGGCTAGGTGGTGCAGTGGATAAAGCACTGGCCCTGGAGTCAGGAATACCTGAGTTCAAATTTGAAGTCAGACTCAGACACTTAATAATTACCTAGTTGTGTGGCCTTGGGCAAGCCACTTAACCCCATTGCCTTGCAGAAAAGAAAAACACCTAAAAAAAAGAATTTGAAATTAAGGGAATATCCATCACTTAAGGAATGGATAAACAATTTGTAGTATATATTATTTTCATGGAAATTCTGTTGTGCTCTAAGAAGTGACTATAGTTATAATACATTCAGAAAAACTTGAGAAGATTTATATGAACTGATGCAAAGTTAAATCAGTAGAACACTGTATACAGTAACAATATTGTAATGCAAATCAATTGTGAAAGATTTAGATTCTCTGTTTAATATAGTTATTCATGACCAACCCAAATGACTCATGATGAAAAATGCGATTCATCTCCAAAAATAGAACTGAAGAACAAATTTTTTCTACTTTATTTTTTTAATAATATTACCAAGATGGAAATATATTCTGCATGATTTCACATGTGTAATGGGTATCATATTACTTGCCTTTTCAAATGATAAGATTGAAGTTAGAGGAAGAGAAATTGGAACTCCAAATAAAAAATGAATTATTAAAAAATAAATATATGTGGGGCAGTTAGGTGGAGTAGTGGATAAAGCACTGGCCTTGGAGTCAGGAGTACCTGGGTTCAAATCTGGTCTCAGACACTTAATAATTACCTAGCTGTGTGGCCATGGGCAAGCCACTTAACCTCATTTGCTTTGCAAAAAAACCTTAAAAAAATAAAATAAATAAATATACATAATTTTTAAAAGAGAAAATATTGCATGAACCACTCAATCTGCACCAAAGAAAGGAGTAGAATACCCATAACTTTGAAGTATGTCTAGGTCAGGGGGCTAGAAAAGTGGAGAACTAAACATTTTTCTGATCTTTCTGACCTCCCAAACTTCTGTAAAATAAAAATAATACATCAGAGAGAAAATAATTTCAGCTGTCTAACATGGTTCAGTACATCCTGCCCAACATACTTCTCACAGAAATCTCCACAAACTAATCCACAGCTTATAAGAAAATTCAGTTCCAAACTCCATCCTCTTCTCCCAGGTTTGCAGTAGAATTTATCTTCCCATTGCAGCTCATCCAGAAATGCAAATTTCAAATGGAAGAAACTTGTTGCAACAGTGTTCTGTTGGAGAACACAAGAAAAGAGTAAATGGGGCAGAACACATCTGAGTTTGTAATCAAAATCATCCATTTTCTCATCCCACTCTAGTCCAAGAGACCCAAACAGTAAAAAGCAGAAATTTGCTTAGACTGCACTAGTAGCATGGAAGTTTCCTGTGCTGTTGGGCTGGAAAAGTGAGGAAAAGAACTGGATATGTGGGTGGGGGTGAGGGACTGGGGGAAAAGTTTTATGGCACACCACTAAACTTGAGGATAGAAAGCTAGCATCTAAGTGGGGTCAATTCTCTGCCCCTAGAAGCCACTTGATGCAGAGACCCAGGATGGTGAACCATGAACTGCCACATTTTGAGATGTAATTCCGGGTGAAACCATAATCAGAGAAGAGGGAATAAGAAAGAGAGCACTAAGAGAAAATAAGTGTGGTGGGGGGTAGGACTGAATTGACCAAAAATCTAAGAAAGAAAACACAAAGGTCTTGAGTATAAGCAGACAAATCAACAGGGAAGATAATAATGACCAAAAAATATATAGCCTCAAGATCTAGTAAAAATATTTATGTATCTATGAAAAAAATTGAAAACAGAAAAATGATTCAACATTTGATGAACCAGAGGACACTGGATTTTGAGAGCATAAGACCACAGCATGCTATTCCTAAATCTTGTAAAGAAATAAGATTTATAAGAGTAGAATCCATGACCTACGATAAAGAAAAAATTGGCAAGAGAAAAAATTTGAATCTGTTAGTAGCGTCAACAAAAAAGTGAAAACAAAACAGAGGACAACTGATTGAAATTTAAATATACCAGGAGTGAAGGATAATCTAAGAGAAAAGAAGCAAAAAGCAAAAACATTTTCAAAAACATGCTCTCTATACAAGGAAAACATAATGATCTTGAAGACAGGCTGAATTTAAACAACTTATAAATTATCATTCTCCCAGAACACAAGTAAAAAACCTGAATAGCATAATGCAAGAAAAATAAAAGAAAACTGCCAAAACTTCTAAATATAGAAAACAAAGTGCTTATTGAAAGAAGCCAAAATTCAAGACACACACAATGGTCAAATTTAACAATTCCACAGAGAAATAGCAAATTCTGCACATAACCAGGGGAGGAAAACCTTCAAATATAAAGGAAAGAAAATTCAGTAACAAAAGACAAGTCTGTGCCTAATAGAAATTGCAGGAGGGAATGGAGATAATGTGCTCCAAAGAGCAACAGAGGTCAAAATGTAACCCAATGTGACCAACCATTCAATTATGAATTTAATTATAAATGAAAAAAGTCATATACCAATAATTAAGAGGCATTCAAAACATTCCTAGGGGAAAAAAAAACTCGACCAGGACTGTTCATTTACTTCTGAAACTCTTCAGACAGCAAATATAAAAAGGATTTTAAAAATGACAATCAATGTAACAATAAAATATCAACAGAGTGACATTTAAAAGACTTTCAAAATGTAATAAAATATAAAAGAAGTCAAATAAAAAAAGATGGTGAAAAAGCAGACCTGAAACACCAAAGACTAATCCACACCATACCCTGAATTTACAGGTGGATCAATATCAAATTATATGCAAATGATGACAGGAAACTAACTCTTGTAGTTTTCCAAGCAGAAGATAGCCCCCAGGAGAATGAATGGGAGGCAAAAGCAAGGATTGAAGAGGTAGGTGGGAAAGACTGTATAGGGCAGCCCAGGGAGTGATATTCAGATATACTTGGTGATCTTCATCAAAGATATGTATGGATTATTGCTCATTTTATTGATCACTTGGCTCACCAGTGAACCCTGACCTAGGATAATCTGTGGCTCTGGGAGTGGTTGCAAAAGGTTTCTTTGATAGAGAAGGAGGCAGATGTCTAAGAACAAATATTGTAAATTTACCCAGGAAATTGTGAAACTGGGTCTCCTTTAACTGGTCATTCCTGAGATAAGTTTTGCTATAAAAAGTCTGTATTTCCAAAAATAAAGTTGGTAGATTTTCACTTCCCAACTTTGTGTGTTTGGGTATGTTTTTCTACCCAACCTGACTCTCAGAAATTCATGTCCAGACCCACACCAGAGCTATTGCAGGTGATAGGTGACACCCAAACAGGGACTGATGGATGGACAGAAGGATGGATGAACAGACGGATGGACAGACAGACGGACAGACAGTCATATCTGGAGGGGAATCAATCTTGAAAGGAAAAATGAAGTCTGGACACCTGAGGGTCAAAAGAGCGCTCATAAAGGGACAGGAGACAAAGTAAATAATTTTTTCATCAGGTCTAAAACAGAGAGCATTAAAATGGGACAGGGACAGTCTAAGGATAGAGGACATTATTTGAAAGTGTTAAAGCAGTTAGTTAAAGAAAGAGGCTTGTTAATAACAACAAAACAATTGTAAGACTTTATTGAATGTGTCCAAAAATGTTGTCCTTGTTTTCCAGAAGAAGGAGTATTAAGTATTGAAAAAGAGTAAACTGTGAGGAAATAGATGAGTGAACATCTTAAACAGGAAGGTCAGGAGACATTCCCTATAGGAGCCTTTTCATTGGGGAATATTTTAAAAATCTGCCTGACTCTATCTGGAGATGTTCCCTTGGCTCAGAGGATTTTAAAAGTTGATGTAGATGTTCAAACTATTCAGCAGGAAGATAACAGTAAAAAAGAGTGGTGCTTTTACCTCCTACGCCCCCTCCAGACTCATTCCTGCCTCATGGTGGAAGGAAGGGTGTGGGGGCCAAGGCCACAGGGCTCTAACTTCCTAGGAGAATCCTTCTCCAGGCTCCCAATATAGGAACTTGTACTGGAGAGTCTCTGGGATGCCAGACCCCATCCACTCAGGCTGCCAAAGCGGCTGCTGCTCCTGGGCTTCTTGAAGTGGTGGCTCCCCAGCCAGCTTCACCTCCTCCTAACTCTAATAACACACCTTCTGCTCTTTTATGGTCTAAAGAAGAAAATGTTACCAAAGATAAGGGGTATATGAATATTGTTCAAATAGCTGTTTGAAAAGCAATATATAAGGGAGAGAGGATTCCATGGGACATGGGAGAGTCATTGTTCTCTTTTCCTATGCTTGAGAGACCCGATCCAAAGATTCCAGGGATTGTTTTGAGAGAATACAATAATTTAGATTTTAAAACATTTAGAGAATTAAAATCAGCAACAAGCATGCATGGTAACACCAGTCCATATGTTTTGAATATAATAGAAATACAAATATTTGCCCCAGAAGATTGGACCATGATAGCAAAAACTACTCTTACACCAGGAGATCACTTAATATGGAAAACTGAATTTTTTGAGGATTGTACTAGTCAGGCTAAAAGAAATGAAGCAGCAGGGTTAAGAGTAACATTTGAAATGCTCTCTAGTACTGGTCCATGGGCAGGAGTAAATAATCAAAATGGGTAAGGCTTACAGGCACATGAACAGGCATGGGTAAAATTGCCTGAAAAAGAAGGAGGCAATGGGTGTGAAAGATCAAGACAGCTTGTTAGCTCATGGTTTGCTTATCTAGATCTTGAAGTTAACTGAGAGAGAGGAATTAAGAAAAAAGCACTAGATGAGAGAGAGAGAGAATTGTTTCATAAAGACTTGATAAAATAAAATGTTAAATTTATTTAAAATGCTATTTAATTTCAAAAATAAGATAATCAGGTTCATTTTAAAATGCATAATTTGAGGATTTCAAAAAAATATTCCCCTCCCAGAAAAGATTTAGGGTTGTTGAAGTTATTTGGTTTACTCTAGGAGATGGACTATTCCAATTAGGCTGAGGGATTTTGAGTGACTGTTTGCCTACTCAAAAGTGATATTTATGGTTAAAATCAAAAAGTGTTAGATATCAAAACCTTTGAATAGAAAAATGTATTGTGAAAAATGGAAGGTTCTCTGCATTTTTCTCTGGTTTCTTGGAAGATTTCTCACCTTTGGTGGTATTATCCTGTTGTTTTTTATCTTTGTGTAATGTTTAAAGAGATCCTGTAGTGTGAGAGCAGAGTGGGGGTTTCCCCGGATTTGGGGGGCCTCTCTTGTTCTAAATGCTCTGACTCCATTATATGTGTTTGCTTTAAAATATAGGCAGAGACAAGCTCTCAGTTGTCTCTCATGCCTGCTGTTCTCTGTGTTCTGATTGGCCAATCTTCTTTCCATTCCCTCGCTTTTAGATCTTTTTTTCCCAAAATTCATGATTGGCGCCAAAAAAGGAGATTTTCCTGAGAATCAAGTTGTTTTTGGAGGGGAGGGGATTCTATTATTTTCTCTTATTTTCTAATGTCTCTTTTCTGGTCTGACAGACTAATACAATTGTATTTACTGCTTTGGCAAATTATACTTATAAGGGACCTAGGAGAAATTGAAATTGTCCCTAAAATTATTTTTGGACTGATTTAATTAGCATGATAATATATAAAATATATATAAAATAAAAAATTTGGGGGGGTGAACAAGGAATGATAAACAGTAAGGTAAATAATTAGTGCATACTACCTTGATATCTCAAAATGTGAGGAATCTCCAATTCTCAGATCATCTTGTCTGTGAGGATAGAAAGCTCTTTTAAGTTAGATCATTGAGAAGTTAGAATAACACTGATACAGATAAGAAGGCTTTGCAAACTTTTATATTTTGAAAAGGAAAATAATTTAAGATAATTTTGAATATGAGTTTGGAATTTATTAGATTATTAAGAGAACTTTAAAGAAAATCTTATAATCATAAAAAGGGATTTTAGAAACATCTGGTCTCAAGAAATTTTTATGTATTACAGAATTTTAGGGAGCAAAGGGAATATATATTAAATTGAAATGTGGTGTGTATAATTAGTAAACTTTGTATAAGAACAGATTCAGACAATTTTTTGAAACTTAAATATTGTGCTACAGTAACAATGGATGAATTGAAGGATCATTCATCAACTTTGTAAAGATTTGTTATAAGAAAATTTGAGAATACCTTGCCAACAAGGTTATGTTTATCAAAGTCTTTTGACTCAGAGAGATTGGGAAAAGCTGTGATCTTCCACCTAGTGTTTCTTAAATGGAATATTTATATGTAAGATCAAAGTAACTTCTTTAATATCTGTTATTTAAGAAGAAATTATATATGTATCCTGTAACCCTGGCATTGGTAAAAGTTTTACATTGAATTTTTTGAAATTATATGTGTATGTATATATATATATATATATATATATATATATATATATATATATATGAAACTGCATTGGATTATTTGAAATTATATGCATATATAAGTAAATTCATAGAGAATCTTATTTTCTTTTTGAAAATGGGAGTGTATTTGAACAAGAAGAAAATAAGCTTATAAAACAAAGATGTGAAAGAAATTTATGTTTAACAGATATTAATTATAAGGTTAACTTTAAGAGAATGAGATGTCAGCATGGAAACATGTTTCATGTAGGTTAAGATCAAATTTAAAGAAGCAAGAATGGTCAACTCAGAAGAAGTTGCTTAACTGCAATTACTTCCAATAATACTGGATAAATGTGAGAGGCTTTGAAAAATGATTGGAAGATTGAAAATTATGTAACCCATAGGCAATTTCTTAATGAATAAGATGTTGAAAAGTTATATGGTCTAATTTTATCAACATAAGCTATTTTACTATAATGATGTCAAAGCCTGGAGTTAACAATTGATTGCTCTGTAGAGGTAATGAGGAAAAATATTTGAAGTTACGACACTCTAGGTTTCCTGAAATTTTTAAATGTGATGGAACTTATTCTAGACCTGTAGGTCCAAGAATAAATGCAATTAATACTTATTTTTTATCAAAATAAAAGAATGAATTATATGCCCAGTTAATGGTATTAATAGAACAACCACAAACCCTTAAAATTTTTAAAGATAGTAGGTATGGTTATCATGTAGTGAGATATGTAGAAATAGCTTTTATTAAACATAGCACTGATGAAGAATTATATCAACTTTTTAAAAAGTTATAAGAGATAGATATAATCCTTTTTTTTAATTGAATGCATACATTCCCACACTGGATTGATTGGGTCCATATATGAAGGCAATCATAGGACTGATCAATTAACCCTTCCACTAGGCAGTGTCACAAAAAATTTCACTAGCCTGCCTCTTTATTAAGGAAAGAATTTAAAATCACCAGAGAGCAAGCAAGGAATATAGTAATATCTTTTCAGCTATGCATTCCATATTTACCTACCCCTCCAAATTATTGTAAGAATCCTAGAGGCCAATTTCTTGATCAATTGTGGAAGATGGATGTGACTCTTATTCATCTTTTGGAAAAATGAAATTCATTCATGTTACTGTAGATACATTTGGTTCATGTGCAATGGCAACAGCACAAAGTTCAGAGGCTACTCAAGGAGTAATTGATCATTGACTCCATTGTTTTGCTATTTCAGGGATACCAAAATTCACAAAAACAGATAATGGCCCGGGATACACTTCTGTAGCATTTAAACAATCCTGCCTATATTACAATATAAAACATATTACAGGTATTCCCTGTAACCCCACTGGTCAAGTTTTAGTAGAAAGAAAACATAAAGATCTTAAGAGATTTCTGGGAGTTCAAAAGAAGGGGGAATATATAGGGACAAAGGAGAAAAAAAGAAGGAAAGTAAATCTTGCCTTATATACCATGAATTTTTTAACACAGAATGATAAACAATTAACACTGGCAGAAAGATTTTTTTTAAGGATATGCAACATGAAGAGAAGGACATGGTTGTGTGGAGAGATCCTAAGACATCAACAAGGAAAATGACTAGATCCATTATTAACTTGGGGTCGAGGGTATGCTTCTGTTTTGTCCACAGATGGAGAAACTGTCTGGGTACCAGAAAGAAACATCAGACCATGCAGACCAGATAAATCAAGTAATACAGAAAATGAATAACTTACATTTAAGAAATCAAAAAGGGAAAGATGAGAGGAGAACACACCATGGACTTATGGGACAATTTATGATGATTACATTACCCATGAACCATTTGGGGACTGTAAAAGGAATTGGATATCGGACTTATGCTCAAAACCCTCCATGGGTCACTGTTCTACAATGTGGAGAGAGTATGGATGAAATTGTATTAATTGGGGAAGCTGCAGATTATTTGGGATATAACAAAGTTCCTACTGGAGATATCAAAGAAGAGATTCTGAGAAGATAATTTAGGCATAATTTTTCTGGTTTAAACTGTGACACCTATATGTTTTGGTAAAACATGTACTGTTGAACCATGTGTTACATTAAGTAAAACTAATCATTCAACTCAGCCCAAAATTTATCATGGGAGCATTTAGAACCTTAGAAATATCAGGAATTCCATTTGTAGAAAGTATTGAAGAGAGAAAGATATTTCCTACAGAATCTCCTAATTTAAATTTCTATGCTTGGGATTTCAAAAATGAATGCTTTCCACGCTGGGTTGCCTGTCATACCCCAGATAGAAGAATTTATGATCCTTCTAGTTTGCTACAAGTATGAAATTCTCCTGATAGAGTTGTTCCATGTGGTATTCCAGGCTATATTGAATCAATTATATACCCAGAAATAGGGTTAGGTAATTTGGAGAAATTGAAGGCTATGGCAGCTATAGATGAGATAAGGTATATACAATGGAATAAGATGTTGGAAAAAATATTTTATGCAGAAAAGAAATTATGACTGCATGCACAGGACCAGATATTGCCTTCATGATAGGATCTTTCAAAGATGTCCATATTATCAGAGGAAAAGGGGGGATATAATGTTAACTGTTACAATTGCACTATTCAAGCATGTATAAATAAGGAAGTGGTAGATGATGATATTGTTTTCATAATAAGACAACCAAAATTTGCTATAATACCCACCAAGGTAGAAGGCTGGTATAAGTCTTCTGCTGGTGAGTTCTTAAAAAAACATATTAAAGAGAATTAGGCAGAAGAGATGTGTTAGTTGCATTGTGTTTGGAATATTAAGCATCATAGCAGCCATTATAGCAGTCACTTTGGTGACTATTTCTGTACAAGTATGGAATAAGGAAAAAATAGAAGCTAAATATATCTTAAAATTATCAGAAAATGATCAGGAGAGAATTAATGAAGATCTTTATCATTTGATTAATGCATTATAAACCTGTAATGATAACAAGGGACAATTGAAATGTGATTATAGATTTTCTGCTATTTGTGTTATAATAGCTCACTTATTTCATGAGATAATATAAAAGGTTATTTGAGTAGAATATGGTATGATGATTCTATAACTGTGGATATGAATCAATTGCATAAAATTGTTAATGCTTTTGTATTGGCACCTAGAATGGAAGTGGACTCAGGTATTGATAATTTGTTTAACTTTGTTAATAGGCTTCATCCTTTTCATTTTATGAACCTATTAGTGAGCATGCTTCCTAGTATCTTTGCATTATTGCTGATATTGTGTATTATACCCATTTGTATTAGTGTCTTTTATCACTGGGACAAAACACAGATGTTCTAATACATTACTTAAAGCTTCAGTATACCCATGAAGGGGGAATCTGTGGAGGGCCAGCCTGGAAGTGATATTCACATATCCTTGGTGATCTTCTTCCTCAAAGATATGCATGGATTATTGCTCATCCTATGGATCCATTGGCTCACCAGTGAACCCTGACCAAAATAATCTGTGGCTCCAGGGGTGGTTGTAAAAGGTTTCTTTGATAGAGAAGAAGACAGATGTCTAAGAACAAATATTGTAAATTTACCCAGGAAATTGTGAAGCTGGGTCTCCTTTAACTGGTCATTCCTGAGATAAGTTTTGCTATAAAAAGTCTGAGTTTCCAAAAATAAAGTTGGTAGATTTTCACTTCCCAACTTTGTGTGTTTGGGTATGTTTTTCTACCCAACCTGACTCTCAGAAATTCATGTCCAGAACCATACCAGAGCTATTGAGAGTGATAAAAGACAAAAGGGAAATCTTGTCTAAACAGTGGAAGGGGTATCGCTGAGGAATCCTGGAGGTAAATAGGTTCTATAACAGGAGTTGGAGAATCTTATAATTGAGCATTATATACAAGGATTTGAGGCTTACAGAGACTATTCATCCAGCCTCCTGAGAAGTAAAATTAGAGCTCCTAGGGGCAATTGACACTAAGAAGAGTGGGAGGGCATAAATGCATGAAAGCTCTTAAGGTAAATAAGGGAAAATGACCAAGGAGAGCCAAAGTCAAAAATAAACTGTACAGTTAGGGACATAGGAAGGATCCTACCATGAGTCAATAGGATTTCTATTACCTGCAGAAACTGATATTTTCTGAGGTTAAAAGAGGAGTGAGGGAGCAAATTCTATAGGGCAATAAAAGAAAATGCTTAGAAGATGGAACTAAAATAAGTACCTCAAAAGTTTTAATTCCATGAGCATGCAGAGAATTTTAAAAGTCTAATTATAAGGAACACAATCCAAAGAATAACAATCTAAAATAGACAGTTAAAAAAATAATGAAGAGTGTTGTACAAGTTTAGAGAATCCACCTCCATTGTTCACATGAACTATTTGTGCCTGACCCTGTGGTAGAGCATTCTGATTGATCTGATCAGCCACAGTGGGACAAGTTGTAAGACTAATATAGTGTTGTCATTGTGGTTCTCTTCAAGAATGAAGGGCAACAACCAAATATCTATCTCATAATCTTGTAAATTAATTATTCAAAACAATCCACACTGAATCTGGGGAAAAGGGGGTTCCAGAGCTTAGAGAAATCTAAGGCCCAATTGTTATACATACACACAGACATACACACACACACACACACACACACACACACACACACACACACACACACACTTTTCTATCCCAACTAGCACAAATATAAACTTTTACTCATACCACATATGAATAAATTCCAAATTAGTAGAATCTGAATTAATTCAGAAGTACACATAGAATTCCAGGAGGATAGGGAAAGGCAGGAAAAAAAGACACTCAATAAAAACAATATGAATTAAAGCAAAGGTGGAGGAGGGAATAAAGAAAGATGATAGAAGGGAGAGAGAAAAAGGGAAATTAGGAAGAAGAAAATTAAAATAACCCTCTGTTTAAGCTATGATTCTCGCCTAAAAGACTAGTTGTAGGGAAGGGGTAATGAAATAGTAGTAGGATGGATATAACTTCTAAACCACTGCTTGTACTAATTGTCAATTAACAGAGAATATAAAAGTCATCATATTCCCATTGGGTAAATAACTATCTCCAAAACACTGAAGAGATATTCTTAGGGATAAGTAAATGGTAAATTCAGGCAAACCTGTTCAAGAAATATCAAGTGGGACAAATTTTGAATCATAGTGGAAGACATTAGATGGGAATTCTGGCTCTAATTCAGTTATATACTCATTGTACATTTTTGAGGGATTTCTTTTTCCCTTAAAAATATAAACAATTCACAGCTAAATCTTGATCCAATTTCAGCGTGATCAAAATCCCAAATGACTTTTTTAATTTTAATTTTATTTTTTCTAATTTAATGTAAAGATAATTTTAACATTCATTTTCTGTAAGATTTTAATTTCCAAATTTTTCTCCTTCTCTTTCTTCCCTTCCCATAACAAGAATGAACTGATGGAAGTTATTTATATACAATCATGTTAAAACATATTTCCATACCTAATTACTGTTGACTACAATTCAAGGAAAATACCTTCTCAATGTATTTTAATGAGAAGGATGTGCAGTCCCCTCTCTTTACCACTAATATATAGTAAGAGATCCATACTCTTTTCAATTCTGACACCTGAGCTTCTCCAGTAAAATCAATTTAAATAGTGCAACAGAGAGAGAATAGATGGAGCTATGTGCCTTTGTCTAAAGGTAGCACAAGATCAGTATCCTTCAGATTCTAGACCACTTCATATCAATTTGAAGGAAATTGCATGTGTTTCTGGTATATGTATTTTTTTTGTTTGTTTTAATTGTCAGAGAAAAAGCAGAGAATAGGTTTGAAGCAATTACTTAGAAGTCAATTTTCCCAACTTCTACTTTCTAAATCTCTCCAGTATCCTGAAAAAAAAATGAGAACAGCACAGAAGACAGTTCTGACACTTTAAATAAACTTATTTAAGATTATTCAAGAGTCAATATCACACATAAATATATTCATTTCTTTAAGCATAGGACACAACTAAATACTGAATAACAATATATTCTTCCTCCACCCAGTGAACCATCCCATTTACCATCTATTTTAAAGAAAGAAGAAAAAAAAAAGTTAGGCAAAACCAATCAACATGTCAACCATATCTGACAAGAGATAACCTTTCTCAATTCAAGCTTAGTCATTCTAATATGTATTATTTGGTTTCAAATCATTTCCCTTTCTGTTTAAATTTTTATAGTTATTGAATATACTGTTTTTCTGGTTTTCTTCACAAACAAAGGCAGGCGCTGGAAAACAAGGAATGTAGTATTCCAAAAAGCAAAAATAAATAATGTTACAAATATGTTTGTACATGTAGGGTTTTTTACCCTTTTTCATGATCTCTTTGGTATAAAGACCTAGTAGTGGTATTGTTGAATCAAAGGGTATGCACAGTTTTATTGCCCTTTGGACCTAATTCCAAATTGTTCTCCAGAAAGGTTTGTTTAGTTCACAATTCCACCAACAACCAAGAATATTTTACACAAATAAACAGTAAAATTTTGCAGTGAAAGGGTGGGTAGTAAAACGTAAATTGACACTACTAAAGCATTCTTGACTAAAATATCAGAGCTAAATAGAAACTTTGAAATACAAAAATAGGAGTAAAGAGAAACTTAAAAAGATAAACATAAATAAGCAGTTGCAAAAGCCTTTATAAGGATGAAATGTTTGCATTCTGTTGGAAATATAAAAGATGGAGCAGGAATGCTATAAACTCCCTAAGAACCAAGATGACTAGTGATAGAAAAGGAAAATTAGAAAGCATATCTGGAAGTGATTTTTGTTATGTTGATAATCTTAAAAGAAGAAATAAAAAAGAAGGAAGGGGAGAATATAGTCTAAGGAAGAAAAGGGGAGGAATAAATTGAGAAGTTTATTATCTTACCTAATAGGCTAGTGCAAATAGAAGTATATACAAATGAGGGAGGAGTGGAAGGGATAAGAATCACTTGAACCGCACACTTGGAACAACTGATAAAGAATGAAGTGCACAAAAATAGAATGATTTATTAT
The DNA here is from genome assembly GCF_037893015.1 of Macrotis lagotis. Taxonomy (NCBI): domain Eukaryota; kingdom Metazoa; phylum Chordata; class Mammalia; order Peramelemorphia; family Peramelidae; genus Macrotis; species Macrotis lagotis. The sequence goes on along the minus strand of NC_133659.1, from coordinate 231,853,441 downwards.
ACAACAACATTGGAAAGATAAATAATTTTGGAAGACTTTACATCTCTGATCAACACAAAAAATCAATCCCATTTCCAGAGGATCAATGATTTAAAATGCTACCCACACAGTGACAAAGAGGAGATGCTAGTAAGGCATATTTTTGGATGCTGCCAGTGCAGAAATTTTTTTTAAATGACTGTATTTATTGCTGGGTTTTACCTTTGATTTGATTTTCCAGGGCAAGAGGAGATAATCAGGGGGCAAGAAGGATGCTTAAAAATGGAAAAAAATGAAATTTTATTGGAAAAAATAAATTGTTATAGAATCTTGAATATAATTTAGTGAGGTGGAAAATTTCAGCAATTCAATCTATACTTCAGTCACTTTTCAGTCATGTCCAACTCTTCATGATCCCAAAAGTGTTTTTCTTGGCAAATATCCTACACTGGTATGCCATGTTTTTCCTCTAGCACATTTTACAAATGAGAAAACTGAGACATCCCTAGGATCACACAGATAGTAGGTATCTAAGGCCAGATTTAAACTTAGAAAAGTGAATCTTTCTGCCTTCATTCACAGTACTCTATCAATTCAATAAACAAATGCAAATGTAAGAAAAATAGATTAGAATAATTTTATTAGAAAATAACTTTTATATGACAACAATGAATCTAGAATTTTAGGAAATCACTGATTGAGGGAAAAATCATTGAAATAAATACTTCTGATAAAAGTTTGATATTGAGGTGCAGCTAGGTGGCCCAGTGGATAGAGCACCAGCCCTGGAGTCAGGAGGACCTGAGTTCAAATCCGACCTCAGACACTTAAAAATTACCTAACTGTATGACCTTGGGGAAGTCACTTAACACCATTGCCTTGCAAAAACCAAAATAAATAAATAAAATTTAAAAATTTGATATTGAAAATTTATAAGGAATTGATATTAATTTATAAAAGCAAAACCAATTCTCCATGATCAAAAGCAATGAATTCACAATTAATCAAATACCTACCAATATTGAAAATTTTTGTTAGAGCCTGAGATTTCCTCAAATAAACAATTCCAGAGATTCAAAGAAAAAAACAGATTTCAAACAAAGACTACATGACTAACTAGAAGAAAGAAAATGAACCTTCCACAAGGACTACATTTATACAATAGGTGAGTGTTTGAAATGAACTAAAAGCTCTAGGAGAAAGAATTGAAACTATAAAAAAATAGATTAGAAGAAAAACCCAAGAAAAATAATATTTGAAAATGAGAATAAGTCAAATAGAAATCAATGACTCTATGAAATGAGAAAAAAAATCAAAAGATTAAAGCAAATGCAAGATACCCTATATTAAAAACAATAGATCTGGAAAGCACATCAGAGAGGTACTTTGAGAAAGACTGAACTAACTAGAAATCATGGTGGGCTTTTTTTTTAAGCCTAGGTACCATATTTCAAAATCCATATATTGGGGTGGATAGGTGTACAATGGATAGGGCTCCAGCCCTGGAGTCAGGAGGACCTGAGTTCAAATCCAGCCTCAGACATTTAATAATTAGCTAGCTGTGTGACCTTAACCTCATTGCCTTGCAAAAACAAAACAAAATAAAATTCATATATGAAAATCTTTCCAGACTTCTTAGAAACATTGGATAAAATAAAGAAAAAAGAATTCACCAATTCATCCCTGAAAGAAATTTCCAAATCAAAACCCCCAGAAATTTCTTAAACAAAACTTCTATTCAAAGAAAAACGTCCTACGAGAATCCAAACAAATGTTCCAAAACCATAGTCAGAGCAGCATAAGATCTGACAACTTCTACTTTAAAAGAGGAAAACAAAAATTGCAAAAGATAAAAGAGGTAAGTTTATCTTTAAATTAATATTCTACGAAGCTAAGTATAATCTAATTAGAGCAACAACATATAAACAAATATACAGACATACAAATATATATGTATATATGCAAAACTATGTAGAGAGAGAGATTAGTAATCTGTAGCAGGATAAACAGGAGATCATTAACAAATGCAAGGCACTGGAATTAGAAGTTGGAGACTGGAGAAGGAAGTCATTGGAATTAAAAGATTGGGGGAAAATGGAACTTTAGTTGAGATTTAAAAGAAAGTCAGAGAGATAAATAGTTAAAGCAGAAGAGGAAGAGTGTTTGAGACATGTGGGACAGACAGAAAAAACAATTCCTAGAACAGAAAGATGATATATTTGGTTAATACAACAGCAAGGAGGTCAATATCATTAGATCAAAGAGTCAGGGAATAAGATGTAAGAAGTCTAGAAAGGTAGAATGACACCAGGTTTTAAAGGACTTTAAATGCCAATCAAAGCATTTTCTATTTGAACATGAACATAATCAAAAGTTACTGGAGTTTATTGAGTTAGGAATTGACTTGACTAAATCTGTACTTTAGAAAAATCATTTTCATGACTATCTGGAGGATAACTAGTGGGGAGAAACTTGAAATAGGCACACCCAATAGGAGGCTACGGTGCTAATCCAGGTGTAAGGTGATGAGGACCTAAACTAGAGTAGTACCAGTGTTAGACAAGAACAAAGAACATATGTGAGAGATGTTGCTAAAATTAATCAACAGACCTTAGGAACTTATTGGAAAAGGGGAGAGGGAAGAAAATAGTGAGGAATGCAAGATGACTTCTAGGTTACAAGACTGAGGGACTGAGAACAGGGTGCTGTCCACTATAGAAGTGTGGGGGGGTAGAAATTAGTTCTATTTTGGACCTACTGTGTTTAAAATTTCTATTGAATTTCTAGTTTGTGATATCTGAAAGGCAAATGGAGATGCCAGAATGTAGGTCCAAAGAGATTGGGAAAGGAAAAGTACATTTGAGAACCATCAGCATAGAGATGGTAATTAAATTCATAGGAACTGATAAGATCAGTGAGGGAGAAGAAAAAAGAAGAGAGCCCAGGATAGAGCCCTGAGGGAATTTACAATTAGAGGCCATGATTTGGAAGAAGATCCAGCAAAGAAGATAGAAAAGGAATGAATTGTAAAGAGGTAGAGCTTAGTAGAAATTCTGAGATAGAGACCAGAATGCAGAGAAAACAAAAAAGTTGAATTTATTTGAGTAATTGGAAGCAGCTAGATGAAAAAAAAATAGTGTTAACCTGCTAATAGAAGGAGAAGAAAAAGTATGCCTTCAGAATCTTAATATCTTCAAAGGGTGTTGAGAGAAATAAATAAGTACAACAAAGGTTATGAGGTTAGGATGGTTTTGATTTGAGAATCAGAAGAGAGAAAAGAAAATAAAGAAGTAAACTAATGTAGAAGGAAGGAAAGGGAAGTAATTAGCAAAATAATGCAATAAAAAAGTCATTATTACGTTATTTTTTAAAATGTGCAATCAAGAAGAAAGGAATTTCAGATGGAAACATAGGCAAACAGAAAAGTTTTGAAATTAATGTGTATAATATGGAAATATATGTTACATATATATTGTACACAAATATATAAATGCATTTATATATAAAATATGCATGTTTGTATAGAATATGCATACATATGCAAGTAATATGAAATGGAGATTCATAATTCCATAGAGAATTCTCTTTTAGTATTCTGCTTTCTATATAGAAATATTCCTCTTTTTTGGTGCTTAGGATCAGAAGAAAAAAATTAAATAAAAAACTATAACCTTTGAATTTATATGTAAAATAAACAAATTTTTCAGTATAAAATGATACATGCAAAAAAGTGCTAGGACATAAATCAAGAATGTGTGGCACAAATGCCACTTAAATAAATTTTGGAGATCTCTTAAGGTATGAAGAGAAAGAGGAATGGACCACAATCAATTACAGAGATTGAGGCAAAAGCAAAAGGCTGAAGAATCACATTTATCCTAACTAGATTCCTGCCCCCCACTGACCCACCCTTGTTAATGAGGAATGTGGTTTTACAATCTAGACCTGCAAGATAATCTAGGGAAAAAAAGCATAAAATTCAAACCAGACCAGATTAGCTCTTCAATCCCTGGGACTGAAAGGTCATCTGGACTTCAACAGATAAGGTGGGGTCAGTTGACACTTCACCAATATCCCAGAGGTTGCTTTGTCAAAGAAGCAGGGACACATAGTTAACTATTCTCCAATCTATAATATTCTACTTAAGAAATCTCAGACTTTATCCCACTCAATCCCTCCTCTTTTATTTTGATGAGATTTTTACAAATTTCTGAGTTGGCCCTTAAGTCTAAATAACAACTCCCTGATCACCTCCCTACTTCCTAGGGACCCTTTTAGATAAACCCTATAATCACCATGATGACAGGTACATTTCCAAAGTTACTGCACCTCTTTCCACTGCAAGTCTTCCTGGCTCCAAAATTTATCAAACTAAATTCCTGATTTTTTGCCATTGGATCAACCCCAAGAATAGCTAATATATCTAGTGATGTTCCTTAAATTATTTTTCTTGCAAATGGCCATTTCTGCACTTTCCTTGCAAGTCCATACTAACTCATAACCAGTTTCCCTTAATAAATGCCCCAGTTTGTGTATCTTTACAAAGGATCCAGGTACCATCATTAATCTCACATGAGTCTGAGGCCACCTATCTCTAAGTTGTACAATTCAGAATATATGTACCTTGTTTCTGGACATATTCAGACATTTTCTACTCCCCAGGCAAATATCCTGGCCAGTCACTTATAAACAATAGTCACCCTGAATTGACTCAGTCACATGCCACTGGTGTTTCTCCTCTGGATCAGAATCCTGCGCCACAGTGCACCTCTGATCAAGGACTGAGAATCTAGGTCAGACCCAGAGGTACTGCCACCTACTAATCTCCCTTTCTGTCTCAATGGAGAACATTTTCACCCTGCCTCCCCTCTTCCTTTCCATAAGGAGAAGGGCACAAGTAGGGGTGTCACACTTACAGAGTCAAGGGAAAGTTACAGATAAACAATGTACACATAGGTGAGAGATGGTGGAGATGAACTAGTTCAGTGTCTCTCCTCTCCTCTCTTCTCCTTGGAGGCATCCAATGTCCCTCAGCATCCTCTGAATCTGTTCCAAAAACGTCCTCTCCAGTTCTGACTCCTTGAGACCTTGTCTTCTGGTAGAGAAACTGCTTAACATCTTATTCAGATCAAAACACATGCTTCCATCACTAAACAATGAGATTCTGGAGCTTATTACTATTTACATTTTGCCTTATTGCCATATTGACACACATAGTTCACTTTTAACACAAACTTCCATTAGTATTTTACTACATGAGCAAACTTACAAGCTTGTACCATATACATTCAATAGTCATCTTTGTTCCAAGAGTACCAAGCAGTTTTAACCTTTGTTCTCATTACAATAATGACTCAAACATCCTTAACCAAAATGATTTTTACCCCAAATATTCCCATTTTTTCCTTTTACTGGTGTATTTATCTAACTCACTCATTTCCTCAAACTAGAACTTGAAACTGTAATTATCCTAAGAATTTCCCATTCTTCTCACCTAAATATCCCCTCTAATACATAAACTAAGGAAACTTAATTCCTATCTTAACCTGTAGCTGATAGCAGGTTTCAGAGCCAGACACCTAACCTATCTCTGGCTATTAGATCCAATTCACCTAAAACTTCTTTTTCTAGTTTGCTTAGTAACTAACTATAAAGATCCAGGATATTAAAGGAAAATTCCTTTACAGATATAAGTATTGAATGTCAGTGTCTAGGCAGGCCATATGGGTAAGTCAAATATCTTAGGACAGATTTATTCTTCCAGGTAAGATATTATCCAAATGTCACTTTGGGGAAATCAAGTCAAAGGGGTCCAACCTCAGCCATACTGAGAAGCCACCCCTTCAGCTGCCCATCCCTGTCATCTGACATCCTTGGCCCATTGGCTTCCTTGGCTCCAAGAACATAACATTTACCCAGTAGCATTTCTTTTTGTTGACCATCCTGGTATCTGGCATAAGAGAAAAATGATTAAAAGTCCTGTGATCTAAAATTGTTGTTTTACCTAGTTAGAACTTCCAGTGAATACAATTCACTAAATTCCAATTATAATCTTAATGGAGTACCAATTAATGAAACCCCTACCTAAAGCTCAGATTATCCTTCCTGGGTCTTTGCCTAAAACCTGTTACTCTAACTATGACTGGCCCTACAGGCCTGTCTCCTACCTCTTACTAGAGACATCCCTTTGTCTGAAAGCATATCTACTCTATCTGTATATAAAGATTGGCTAGAGAAACCTCCTTCTAGCCTGTTGTATCTTACAACAAATAAATGCCTCCTTTGTCCAAGAAATTGCACAGAGAAATATCAAGTTATCTTGTGTTTATCTTTCCTACATTATATAGTGCTTATACTTCAAAGCAAACAATCACTGCTTTGGATTATACATATATAAATCCAAAATATTCCCAATTCACATACATAGCTAGAAACTTCTATATATAAACTTGTTTATCTACTAGCCAGCCTCAGCATACAAATGATTATTTTTACCAAGGCAATTGGGTTAAATGACTTGTTCAATGTCACACAGCTAAGCAATCACCAAGTATCTGAGGCCTGACCTGCCCCCAGGTCTCCTGACTCCAGGGCCGGCATTCTATCCATTGTGCCACCTAGCCACCACTTAATGTACAAATTACTTTTTCAGACTTATTTAAAACCATTAAAACATCTTAGGTAGCTTTAAATTTCCAACAGGCTTTATTAATTTCATTATAACAGGACAGCATGCAATCCCTCCAGTATTACATTATTCATGAACCCACAGATCTATACCAGAAAGGGTCATACTTTTTCATATTTTCCTTATTGCCTTTCAAAGCAACCACATTAATCCCAGGCTTTAACAATACAGTATTTAAATAACATATTCACAATAGTTAGCTAAATATTGCAAATATAAACTCCTTGCAGTTACAAAAGAATATCACATAACTGATAAAAACATCTTATTCACCAATAAGTTACCTTACAATAGGGCCCACAATTGCAATTTGTTCAGAGCCCCCCATCAGCTGTCTGCAGTAAGAGAGAAGTCCACATTCTTGACTTCTTTAAAATTAAACATACATTGTTAATATACATTAAGCAATAAGATTCTTATTTAAACATCTCATTTCCTTTAGAACAAGAGCAAAATGAATATCCCATGTTCTTTATACTTTTGACTCTTTACCCAAATTCTCAGTATCCAATCTCATACACATAACAAATTTAAAACCCCAATGTAATTATAATTCAACTAACTTCCCAACAGTTAAGTTTGATTAAAAACTTTAGAGTACCTTATACAGAGCAGCACTTACATTTCAAAGGCTCTATCCAAAATAAAAATAAAATTGTTAGCATTATTCAACATTGAAACCAATTAGAGTTTTTTTTTCAAAAGAATTAGTAAACATCCCTGGTAACAGTATTTCTCTTCTTAGTAACCCCATACCACTTTTCTTTAACCCAAAGGTGTTACAATAGAGTTTTAAAATCCCAAACTCCTTGCAAAAGTTACAATAGTGTTAAAATAGTTTAATCCCAAGATAATTAAACAATCTAGGCTATTTAATTCCTCCCATTCTGTACAAATTTTGTCAGAATATTACAACACTAGTATCCCTCTTTTAAAACCCTCAGAGTGCTTTCCAAAACTGTAGTTCATAAACTTTAGAAACAAATGGAGTCATCACTCAGGCCTCATGGCCAGCAGATATTCATTAAATGTGATTTCCTTTCAATAAAGGAGTATATATATATATATATATATATATATATATATATATATATATATATATATATATGTATGTATATATCTTTTCCAATCACTATCCCAACTGTAGAGTGATCTCTTCCCCTTTAAGGCTTTTATCCTGTCTATACCCTCTCCCTCCATGGGCAGGTGGGGTTCTCAGATGGATTCTGGCTAGGGTTCAAGTCTTAACAAGATGGTGGATGGGACTGACACCATCACATGTCCAACCCATCAACCTTTCCCCCAACCTGGGGAGAAAGCATAAGGATAGGAAATCTTCCCTCCTCCAACTTCTCACTCTTTCCCTTAAAGGTTCTTTCTTCTCTTGCACTTCTAAACTCTTCCCCAAAGTACAGTTTGCTTTTTTCTTTAAGAATCCCCCTCCCCTTTCTTTAACTCTGCACACCTAGCAAAGTACCACAGTACCACTGGGTGAGGGAGGGGCTGATTTCCATGTGCAGCCAGCTGCACAACCACTTTCTTCTCCTCTTAGAATGATGTGTAAGCCACTTCACAAAGTTCCCAAAATTCATCTTTGGTATACAAAGCCAAACCTGCTCAAACCTTCGGTCTACATGCTTCAACCAATTTCCATACTTAATTCCTTTTCATTAGCTCTTCTTTACTTTAATTCATGCTATTCTGAACTAGAATCACATAGCTTATACAGCTATATAAACCACAGATATGATTCCACTTTTCACAATACATTTTCCATCCTGAGCTTTTAATAGTTAGCATTTCTTGATTACAAATGCTAAAACCCAGGAGAAGGCAAACAGTCATCCAAAAATCCCTTATCCTAATCAGAATATTCCCTGCCCTCCCTTCTTGAAATAGAGTAAGCTGAATAACTTTTATAGAAGGACAATCCTTTGGGGGGAGGGGTGGTTGATCTTCTATTCTTAAATCCTTACATGTCCCATAATTTTCTGCAATAACCAATATTACCAGAATGCAAATTGATAAACTCCTGAAGCTTTGTTACCATATCATTCTGGGAAAAGGTTAACTACTTAGTTTCCCCTATACTGGCATATCTTAACTACATTCTATACTTTAGGATTAACCTGACTTTCTAGTCTTTCTGAAATTTAATTTCTAACAACCTCTTTTTTCAAATTAAAATAGCATTTCTTTCTATGATAATAGTCACTCTTTCCTGTTTCTTTAATTTCAAAAAAAGGTCCCTTTGAACATTTATTTTACTAATTCTTCCTGAAGTAACTCTCTCTCTTAGTTTTTCTAAAAGAGAGTGAGGGAAAAACATTCTAGCACCACAGAATCATGAACTGGAAAGAGAAGAGAACATAAACAGGGAAGTGAGGGCCCTTCTCATAATGGTAGAATAACAGGGTGAGTAGTTTGGCCTCCATAATCCATTCCTTTTTAATCAAAATAAAAATCCCTCTTTTAAGTGCTCAAGAGACAATTTAGGAGTGAGGAGGGAGGGATCATGTTATCTATTGTAACACAGGCAGAAAGGCTCAAGGGAAGAGCCAGTGAGAGTTAGATGAATACTGCCTAAAATTCCAAAACAAAATGAGGCTACCCAAGGAACTCTTCAAGGGAACTTGGCAACTCCTCCTTTCCCTGTTTAACAAATCACACAAGTAAATAGACATTCTAAACATAAAGACAGACAAGGCACAAACACAGATCATACAAAACGCAACAGAATTTTCCAAAGGGACAATTTCAAAACACAGGCTAATGGCAAATTCCTGATGTCTCAGGAATGCAGAGAGGGGAGATTTCAGCCTATCTTCTGACAATCTCTCCCTCCCAAAGGCAGACCAAATAAATGCTTTCTTTCTCCTATCTCTTTATTTTCCCATACAATGCTCAAGCATTTTCTTCTTACTTTTCCTTTATATTTTAGTCTTATTTACCTAATTTACTGTGAAGGAAGGCTTAGGACAGGGTCCTTCCCATTTTAAATACTGATAGAGACCTCTCAGGATCAAGTGCCCTTAGATCCAAGTCTCTTATGCCCAAACCAAAAGGGGTCACCCCCCCCCACCTTCAGTCACCCAAATGGACCCTCCAGGAATCTAGTGCCCTCAGATTCCAAGGTCTAGGCTTACTATCTTTTGGGTCTCTGTGCACAGAAGTTTAATGACTGTTCTTTGTCCTCATTGAAGGTCAGGTTCTTGCTGAGGATTTGCTGTTCTCTTCCTACAGATTGTCTCTGCTTCGGGTCATTTGCACAGAGGGGAAACCAAGGTTTCCCAGAAAATGACAAACTGCCAGAATTTGGGGCAGCAGCGCTGTTTTGCCAAGTCCTGAGATGCCGAGGTCCCCAATGGGCATGCTATCCTGGCATGAGCCCCCAAACTGTGTGGGACAAATGTTACTTAAATTTCAGATATCTCTCAAAGTATGAAGAGAAAGCTTTATTGCTTTCTCGAGGAATGGGTCACAATCAACTACAGAGATTGAGGCAAAAGCAAAAGGCCCAAGAATCACATTTATCCAAACTAGATTCCCGCCCCCCACTTACCCACTGTGGTTTTACAATCTAGATGGGCAAGCTAAACTAGGAAAAGAGCATAAAATTCAAACCAAACCAGATTATCTCTTCAGCCCCAGGGATTTGACTTCAACAGATAAGGTGGGGTCAGTTGACTCTTCACCCATATCCCAGAGGTTGTTTTGTCAAGGGAGGAGGGACACGTAGTTAACTATTCTCCAATCCATAATATTCTACTGAAGAAATCTCAGATTTTATCCCACTCAAGAATAAAGGTAAAGGGGTGGCTAGGTGCCCAGCGGATAAAGCACCGGCCCTGGAGTCAGGGAGTACCTGGGTTGAAATCCAGTCTCAGACACTTAATGATTGCCCAGCTGTGTGGCCTTGGGCAAGCCACTTAACCCCATTTGCCTTGCAAAAAAAAAGAATAAAGGTAAAAATAGTAAACCCAAACTTTATAAACTACTATATGAATGATTAAACATAGCAATTAAAACATAAGCAAACTATTGCGCTCCAAGTGGAGTCAATGCAATGATATTTGAAGTAAAGAATGAATAAGAAAACAAATCATAAAAACAACAGTTATCTTAAAGAGAATAACAAGAATAAGGTAACAACATATCAAGATTTAGGAAACATGGCTAAATTGACCTCCAGATGAAAAAATTTGTTTCTTAGCACAAATTTAATGAAAAAGAAAAAAGCTTGCTGAACAGCATATTCAATTTTTGAAAAACTAGAAAATCAATAACTTAAGTAACCCAAAATAATAAAAACATATTGAAAATTAGAGAGCACTTTGATAAAGTTGAAAATTTTTAAATGATTTAAATGCAAAGCAAAACTGTTATAAAAAAAGCAAAAACCAAACTGTTATATTATTGTCTAATAATTTTTGAAATGAAAAAGGAAAATTAGATTGCAAAAATGCAAAAGAATTTACAACAGAGATAAATATCAGAGAATTATCAGAATGTAAAAATATGACATTTTAAAGGAAATTGATAATCTACTATAAAATTACAAAATACTCATATAATGCAATAAATTACAATGATAAATAGTCAAATTGTAGAAAGGCAAACTGAGTAAACTATACATAATTACTAAAGTGGCAGTGAAGGAAAACGGGACAGTTTCAAATGGATTACAAATGAATTCTTTCAAATGCCTAAATCACAATTCATAGTAGTACAAGCACTAATAACAATATCTATAGTTCTTTAAAGTTTGGAGTGCTTTACAAATGTTATTTTATTTAATTCTCACAACCCAGTGAAAGATAGATATTATAATAATAGTACCTACTTCACAGATAATTCCTTTTAAAATTTGAGTAAGAAGAGATCATTCATGAAACTTCTCACCTGGGAAAAGTATAATCATGATTCTACTATCCAAATCAGGGAGAGATAAAACAAAATATAATTATACATTCCAATTCCACCAACAAATGAAAAATTTTCAAGTCTAAACAAAAAGACCAAATTAATATTTCAAAGAAAATTAATGTTAATAATGCAAGAAAGGTTAAATATTAGACATATTTATCATATTTAAATATTTAAAACACAAAATCTGCATGATTGGATCAGTATATATGTAGAATTGTAAGTAAAATACGCTATTTTATGTTAAATATCCCAAAGAATCTGACTTATGTTAAATAAAAAAGGCAATTATAGTGGAAGGAGGACTATTGATCAAAAACAAATTGAGCCCCCCAGGTAAGAGACATTAATGGTCACAGAATCACATTAACATCTTAAATATGAGAATTTTTTTTCTTTGAGAGGCTTGTACAATGATGACTTATGAAAAAGGAATCATAAAGAAGTATTTACACCACTAGGAGGTGCAAATAACTTTCTGGGTCAAATTATTCAGCAGCTTGCCATTGGTTGAAGAATCAAGTTGGTATATAAAAAGCAGGATTCCCCCCCACACCTGGAGTCAAGGACTTTATTTTTTTAAAAAGTAGGGGTGGGGGGAGAACTGTCAGTAAGGGAGTCATCTCTGGCAGTGAAAAATAGAGACAACCAAGATAGAAAAACCCAGTTCTTCAGAAGAAATCACTAGTTTTTTTTCTGGTGTTAAGTGGGTGTGAGAGAAAGGAATTTCTTTCCATTTCCTTCCATTGAAAACAGTTGAAAAATTCACCAAGTGGAAGATATTGCACCTAGCAGAGGGCAAGTTCATAGAATGGATCTAGAGACACAGAAAAATAGCCCCAGGGAGGTCTATCAGAATAGACTATAAAAGACACTGCACACCAGGGGAGCAGTATGAGGACACTTCAGGAAAAGAAAGGAAAGGAAGGACCAGCCATATTAGAGGTGTGAGTTGCCTTGGCCATGTGAGTTCCTGATGTATGTGCCTTTCCATTGATGCATTCTTTGTGTGCCTACTTCATTGGCACTGTGTGTATTTATGAGTAATTCACAGGCTTTATGGGAGTAATGATTTTTTATCTACTCTTCATACCCTCATTTATATTACACTAATGCTTTTGCTTTGATCTAATTGTGCTAAATGGTTCCCAACTTCCAGGCTCTAAAAGTTGCCTTTTAAAGGTGAATGTATCTGTAAGACTTCAGGGTTTATAATTTTAAGAGTATAGATTCAAAAAGTACCTTGAGCTAAGATAGCATTTTTTCTCAGGGGGATCCAATCTGTGAGTAATTTTTTTTTCCCCTTGAATATAGTCAAAGTATATACTTAAAATAGAAAAAAAAATCTAACATTATTTTCAATAAATGCTGGAAACTTTTCAAATTAATACAGAGGAAAAACAAAGCTATTCCTTCTCCCTAGAATTGGACATAGTTCTAGAAATTCTTACTATATAAGAGAGAGAGACAGACAGACAGTGTAATTAGAATTAGTCGAAGCATCAACAAAGAATAAACAAAATTATCTCTATTTGTATATAATATCATAATTTGCTTAGTAAGCCCTTATGAACCAGTGTAGAAACTAATCAAGACAATTAATAACTACAGTAAAGGAGAGAACAGGGTTAGGATCTGGACCTAATTTGTATCAGGGAACTGTCACATGAGGAAACTTCCCCTCCACCAATGCAGGTCAACAGCTCCACATTATATAGTCTTAAAAGTATCACCTTTAGCACTGAGAGGTTCAGTAACTTGCCCAGGATCACACAGTCAATATGTAAAAAAGTCAAAACTTGAATCTAGATTTTCCTGGCATTGACTCTAGTTCTCTATAAACTAGAACAGTTCAGGAAAGTAGCGAGATAAAAAAAAAAAATACACAAAATCATTAGTATTTTATATAGCATTAACAAATATAGGGAGGAAATGATATAGACATTTTATTCAAAACAAATAAGAAACACATGAAATATTTTGTCAATCCCCTGGCAAGATTATATTCAGGAATTATATAGACACTCATGTAGAAAGGTACATATATCTATTTCACTATAAATCACACTATAAATTTCACATATATCTATTTCACTATAAATCACACTATAAATTTCACTATAAATCACACATTACAGCAATAAACAAAAACAAATAATTGACGAGATATTCACTATCCATGGTTGAACCACACTAATAACAAAATAATAATCATATCTAATAATAATTTACTAATAATTAATAATAATTTAATAATAATCTAATAATAATTTACAGATTTGGTTCTATTGCAACCAAAACACCAATAAAATGATTTCTGGAAGTAGAAAAAATACAGAAAAAGAAGTTGATTAGAGTAATAAAAGGTCAAGACTTTCAAGGGGAAAATGAAAAAAAAAGTTGTAATAAAGAGATGCCAACTTTACCACATCTTAAACTGTAGTAAATGATAGAGTAGAAATCTTTAAAATGCTTTGTTACTAATTTAATGTGTGTGTGTGTGTGTGTGTGTGTGTGTGTATGTGTGTGTGTGTGTAGATTTGTGGAAAAGACTTGATTTATAGAGCTAGAAGCAAGTGAGTATAGCAACTTATCAGTAAAATAAATACAAGAATATTAAAAACTGAGCAAAGGTTTCCTTCTTCGACAATTTCAAGAAAAACTGGAAATATATTATTTGCTATCCAATATCTTATAACACATTAGTGTAATAATATCCAAATGGAAGGGCATCCTAAATAAAAGTTCTTATCATTTAAAAAAAAGTAGAAAAGATGAGATGGTATTATTCATACCCAAATAAATGGTCAAAGACTATAAATAGTTTTCAAACAAAAGAACTATCAGCACCTATTTGAAAGTGTTTTATTAGATGAATAATACAAAAAAATTGATGTGAAAACAAATCTGAAGCTTCATTTTTCACCCATTAAATTAGTTAAGATGGTAAAGGATTAAAGAAATAACTATTGTGAGGAAGAAAGAAATATTAGCAAACTATTGATAAAGCTATGACTTGGTTCATCTATTCCAGAAAACAGTTTAGGATTATTGATCACGAAATTGTTTACAACCATTTACCCTGTAATCACACATATCTCCCTTAAGGAGGACAAATACAGAAAAAATTCATATACACCAACATATTAATATCAGCATTTTACAGTAACAGAGAAATTGAAAATAAAGTAGTTATGTACTAACTAGGGAACATCTCAAATTAAATGTCACATGAAAATGGTAAACTCAACACACTCTGAACTGAATGAATCATTATCTTTTCCCCCAAACCCTACTATCTTCTTAATTTTCATATAACCATCTAATGCACCACCATCCAGGCTCACAATATAGGTGTCATATTTGACTCCTCAGTCTCTCTCATTCTTCATTTATGATTAGTGGTCCAGTCTGATTGTTTCTGTCTTTATATCATTTTTCAAATATAGTCCCTTTTCTGCTCTAACATTGAAGCCACACTAGTGCAGATTACATCACATCAGATTACATTACGTTCTTGATTGAATGGTTCCAGTGGCCTCCTGTTGGTCTCCTTATGTCAAATCTATCCTCACTCCAAACCACCTTCCACTCAGATCTTCCCAAATAACAGGTTTGAACATATCACCCCCATTTCAATAAACTCCAGTGGTTCTACACTTCTCTGGGGTGAAATAAAATCCTATTTGGCCTTCAAAGCCCTTCACAAGTTTATCTCTTATTATATTTCAAGTCTACTTTCATGTTATTTATCTCTGGCCTTCTTGATGGTTCTCAGGCACAGTACTGCATTTCACAACTCTAGGAACTCTGCTTCTCTTCTTGTCTAGAACACGCTTCTTCCTCCTCTCTGCCTCTGAGCTTCCCTGGCTTCCTTGAAATCTCAGTTAAAGTCCCAGTTTTGATAAGAAATCTTTTCCAGTTCTCCTTAATCCTTAGTTACTTCCCTCTAAGACAATTTTCAATAAATCATCTATTGGGAGGAAATACTGGCTAAATGTTTTCTCCCTCTCCAGACTGCGAGGTCCTGGAGAGCAGGCAATTTTTGCCTTTCTCTGTATCTCCACCATTTAGCACAGTGCCTGACACATACTATGAGATTAATTAATATTGGTTGACTGACAGATTTATTCAGATATTATTGGTCCATTAGAAATGATAAATATGAGGAATTCAGAAAAAGTATTTGGAAGTCTTGTATGATATAATAGAACCAAAGGATTGAAGATACATAAGGAAGAAAGCAGTACTAAAAGAATAATAGATGCTGCAAAAATAAAAATACTAAAAGGCATCTGTCTTCATTACATGCAATAGCTGACCTTGGTGTCAGAGAAAAAATGATTAAAGACTTCCTTTCTACATGTAGGGAGATGATGGACTAAAGGTTTGGAATGTTGCATACATTATCAAATGAGTAACTCTTGATTTAACTCCACAGTTTTTCTCTTCCATTATGGAAGTCTTAGGAGATAGGAGGGTATACACTGAAAAATGACTCTGCTGTAAAAAAAAACAGCTATCAATAAACATTTACATAAATATAATAAATATGTAATATATTATAAAATAAATATGTAACTAGACTGTAACAACTCTTTCACGAATATTTCCATAAACTATGTAGTAAAACAGAATGAATGAAATTTAACCCCAAAATACATATTATATGTAGGTATATTACAACTATGGAAATAAGAATGACAATAACAGTGAAATCTAGAAAATAAGTAGGTAAGGTTGGTAAGGAGTCATATAAACAATCAAGGTAAGTCTGATATCATTTAGTTAAAGTTATTTTCCTTTTTGTTGCACCAATTATTTAAGCTTATGATATCATACATAAATTTTGGTTACTTTTCCATTTGAAGATATTGTTGAGTTGATCAAATTTCTAAGTATATTTAAAGAAAATCCAGAAATGTAACTACTAGAATGTAGGAAGTCAGAAAATTAAAAAACTGCATGCATTCAAATCTGGTCACAGACACTTTCTAGCTATGTGACCTTAAGAACTTAATCAAATCTCTTATCTCCATTTGTCTTAGTTCTTCATCTATAAAATGAGCTGCAGAAAAAAAAATGGCAAACCACTCCAATATATCCACCAAGAAAAACCTGAATGGGGTCAAGAAGAATCACAAACAACAGAAATAACAACAAAATCAAGAAATCATGAACTCTGACTCTGGCACTATGGTTATGTTCTATTATTCCCTCTCTGTATATAGATTGTTGTTATGGAAATCTGCTCGAAAAGCATGATTCAGTGATTTCCCTCAAAACAGAAAAAGATTTGAAATAAATTTGACTAAAAAGTTGAACTAAGGTATAGCTTTTAAAACTTTTTACCACCATGGTTTTATGAAAACCTCAGGATATCTCCAACTTTTTCAAATGATTTCATAAAATTTTAAAAGTCTACTTAAATTCATTGTAATATAAAAGATAAAATTATATTAATGCAATATTTGGAATTTTAAATTCATGGAAAGAGGTGTGTATATAGAATCAGAAAGCAAAAATGAATTGTAAGAATTCTGTAATGATTGGAAATCATCATGGAAATCTATATAATCCATTTACAAATAAACAGAAAAAGTCATAAAATTAGACAGTACTAAATTGACTGTGTAGATAAAAGAAATGTAATATATCCCTCCTACTTTTTATCAAGGTGTTTCAATCACCAATTTCTGCAAAGAAATTTAATTCAGCTATTAAACTAGTTGAAAATAATACATTAGGGCAGCTGGGTGGCGCAGTGGATAGTGCATCAGCCCTGGAATCAGGCGTCCCTGAGTTCAAATCCAGCCTTGGACATTTAATAATTACCTAGCTGTGTGGCCTTGGGCAAGCCACTTAACCCCCATTTGTCTTGAAAAAAAATCTAAAAAAAAAAGAAAATAATACATTGACTTTAAAAATAAAAATAATTTGGGGTGGCCAGGTGACATAGTGGATAAAGCACTGGCCTTGGAGTTAGGAGTACCTGGGTTCAAATCCGGTCTCTGACACTTAATGATTACCTAGCTGTGTGGCCTTGGGCAAGCCACTTAACCCCATTTTCCTTGCAAAAACCTAAAAAAATAAATAAAAATAATTATATCTTCCAAGCCTTAATCTGCTTGACTTTTGTGGATATGTCATCAGCAGACTCCCCAGAAGTATATGGAATAAGTTGTATTCTCTAAGACTGGAGAGGTGAAAGGGATGAAAGGGCAAGTGATAAATGTTTTTAATCTCTAGTGGGGTGGTATGGAGGAGGAGGGATGATGGATAGTTAGAAACATAATTCTGGCAAAGAGAACGTTTTCAATTCTATAATATTTTGAAAAGCATTTGCAAGTCATTCTATTCTGTCAAGGTGCATTCTTGTTTTAATGATGCTGTTGGCATGGGTGATTATAATGATAACTATCTTTAAGTTCATAATGTTTTAATAAGAGAAATACTGTATACAGTATCACAGTAATATAATAGACTCTTGATAAATTTTTCCTGAATGAGTCCATCAGTTTGTCCCCACAGAAAACATGATATAACTAAGTCACTGTATTCAGTGAGTTAATAAGCTTGCTATGTTTTCTAAATGTCTTTCTCTTCATCCTTCTCCCATCCTCTTTCTTAATTCCCTCTTCCCCAGAATCTCTTCCCTGCCTCTATCCTTTACTGTTTATAAATTTGTCTATCACCCTAAATCTTACATTCCTCACAAAGAAAAACAATGAATATCTGTACTATTAAAATTTTCAGGCAAAATCAAAAGTTCCACCTTACCCCCACCAGTAAACTTGAGATTATAAAGTAATTTTATCTCTGTGTATCAAATCATTATAATCATTCATAAATATTTGAAGAAGTGTAATGAATTATATAAAAAAATTTTCCCAGAAAGATAAAACTGGAACTCTGCATTCCATTAGATTTTCTCCACAATCTCCACCTAGAAATTATCAGAATATATCCCCCATCCTAAAGCAAAACAAAGCAAAAAAACTCTTTCACTATCCCCTTTTATCTCTTCAAGTTATATTCCCATATCACCCATCCAATCATATTCCTGAAAAAAGACTGCCTACACTTAATGCCTTTGCTTTCTCACCTCTCATTCATTTCTAAAGTCCTTTAATTCTAGCTTGCATTCTCACCACTCACATGAATCTGTTCTCTCTAGGTACCATGTATCTCCTAACTTTTAAATCAGATGACTTTTGCTCATTCTTCATCCTTCTTGATATTTGTAAAGGGGGTTTGGAGCATGCCCAGCTCACCCAAAATACAGTCACCTATGTGGGAGGTGTGAAAGCTTGCATCTGAGAGAAAGGAGAAGAGGGGTGGACATTTTACTGTTGGGGAGTCACATGGTTGGGAGCAGCCTTTTTCCCTAGGCAGAACTAGTTATACCTCTAAAACTTACTTGAACAACCATTGTCTACCCATTTTTGTCTCATTTGTATCTAAAGGGGAACTGCTTTTCCTCATGGGAATTCAAGGTGGACCTGAGAAATAGGCTTGGAATTTGGGTCTTGTTTCATTTATCCTTTTCAGATCTAGGGCATCGAGTGCAGTTCATAACCGAGAAGCTTAAGGCACAGACTCAGTAATTACAATGTATTATAGATACCATAGCAGCAAGTCACAACCAGGCTTTAGAGTTGAACTTGGAGGGACAAATTCTATGGAGGAAATGAATTAAGCTATAAAATTAAATTCCCTTCCCTCTCCAGAAATCAAGGTGATGTCTATTGGGGTGCGGGGGGAAGAGGGGTGGAGAAGAGTGGTATCCTAGTCCACAAGCATGGGGGAAATGTTTGGAGCTCTTGCTACATCTTTGAAGAAAATATTTCATAATGAAAGTTAATCTGTTTTAAAATCGTTTAATGAAACTGGTGTTAATCACTGACCCCTTAAGTGGGGAGGGGGAAGAAAAGGTGGGAGTTTGAGCAGATAGCAAGAGAGCAGAGACTTCCTCCCACCTCAAGGGACTGAAAAACCTTAGGGGGGGGAATGGGAGCCCTCAGAGTGTGGGGCTAAAACCAGGCATGTTACACATCTCTGTAATTTTTGATACTACTGACTTCTTAAATATTTTTCAGCTCCCTTAGAATTAATGAGGTTATTCTCTGACCTAACTCTTCTTTTCTGACCATTCCACCCCAGCTGTCTTTGTCTATAAAATCCTCCAAAATCTGCAGCCTACTCCTCAGTTGTTGGTATAATTCAGAACTCTGTCCAGGATACTCTTCTTTCTCTGTACTCTTTCTGGATGACCCCATCTCCTGTAGATTCAATGATCATACAAGCAATTGACTTCTAAATAAAGAACAAGTTCTTATTCTTCTCCTGGGCTCCAGTACTGCATCATAAAATTCCTGCAGGTCACCCAATAATAATAGTTAACATATATTTAGCCAGGTACTATGCTAAGCACTTCACAATTATTATCTCATTTGATCTTCACAACAACTCTGGAAAATAGATGTAATTATTTTTCAGATGAGGAAACTGAAGCAAATAGAGGTTAAGTGACTTGCCCAGGGTGACAAATTATTAAGTTCCTGAGTCTGAATTTGAACTCAGGTCTTCCTGATTCCAGGTCTAGAGTTTTATCCACTGAGTCACCTCGACTTGAATTTCTATATACTATATGCCTCAAATTTAATTTGGCCAGAGTAGAACTTCGTTTTGTTTATTTTTTCCAAAATGACTCTTCCTCAAAACTTCTTTATTTCTGTCAAGACCACAACCCTTTTTCTGGTTCACCAGGTTTGAAACTTTGGAATAATTCTCAATTTTATTCTCTCCCACTCTTTACTACCTATATTACCAAATCCTATTAATTCTTCCCCCCCAATATCTTTCCAATCACATGATCATCATTCTAATTGAGGCCTTTACCACTTTCTGCAGTAACTGTTTCAAAAGCCTCCTAATCTGTCTCCCTGCATCCAAACTCTCCATTCTCCGGTTCATCCTCCATGGAGCAATCATACTGATATTTTTAAAGCACATGTCTGACCATGGTGCTCTCCTGCTCAAGAAACTTCAGGGGCTCCCAAGTTTTCAAGCTCAAAGACATTTTTTTTACATGGAATTCAGCATTTTTTTTAATGTTTTTTGCAAGGCAATGGGGTTAAGTGGCTTGCCCAAGGCCACACAGCTAGGTAATTATTAACTGTCTGAGGCCAGATTTGAACTCAGGTACTCCTGACTCCAGGACCAGCGCTCTATCCACTGCACCACCTAGCCACCCCAGAATTCAGCATTCTTCATAATCTAATTGCAACTTTTTTCAGGTTGATCACATATTCCTTTCCTTCTCATAGACTACATTTCACTAAAAATGGCCTGTAGACACTCCATCTATATAACCTCTATGCCTTTGAATGTCCTACCTTTGCAATATCTCTTCCTGGAGTCCCTAGCTTTTTTTTTCAAAGCACAGACTAAAAACTACCTATTATTGAAGACCTTTCCCAACCTTCAGGTTGTTAGTTACTACCCCCCCCTTCAAATTTCTTTATATGTACTTTCTTTACATTTATCTAGATATGTACTGTTCTCTCACAATATAGAAGTCCCTTGAGGGAAGAGACTGTTTCATTTTGGTCTGTGTATTCATAAGGATACATAATATCAGGCTCACAGTAGGTGTTCAATAAATGCTTAACAAACTGAATTTAAAATTGGCCTCTAATGCTGATAGGCTACTGCCATTGTGTGCTTTGTGAAAATAAAACATAGATCTCTTAGTTTACAATTAAATTCTCGATGGTTAAAGAAGCTTTCCTTTAATTTCCTATAGTAGTGCCCTTGTAAATGGAAAGGGGAAAGGGGGAGTTAACTTCTAATATTTTTTTCCTAATAAAAAAGGGAGCTCCACTCAGTCTTCCCCTCCCACAGCCTCTGGGCTCTGTGTTCCCTCACCCCCTCCTTGCGATTGAGAGTGGGAAGGCACAGGGCAGTCTCTTTCTGTGCTCTGACTTCACCAACTGTGTCTAGAGAATCTTAATAGCTCCCTGACCCATCTGTTAATTAGCCATAGAAAAAAGGAAGAAAGAAAAAAGAACCTCACAGTTCTTCCTTCTGAGTGATTCTTGTCTCTAAGACACTAATGAATCAACTCAGGGTGTGAAAGAAGGAACAGGTTTGGAAAGGAGACAACTAGTACAGAATTTAATGTCAGTCTGAAACTAGGGTCTCTGCTGCAGTTTCCTACAAATAGCCTTGGACTCAGTCATTCTCTTCCCCACCCTCCTCTCCCAAACACTGCTGGGACATATTTTTTTCTGTCCCTGAGGCTGATTTTTTGAGGGGACAAAACTGCTTGTGAAAATTCTAATAAATTGTCACTGGTGCACAAGAAACAGACATGTCAACCTAAACCATTGGAGATCCAAAAGAAGAGGGTGAAGATGGCATGGAAGCAGAGTCAGAAAACAGAGTAGCCTCCAAAAATGACTACTGCTCTTTGAGAAAACCCAAACAGCAAGGGCGGAAAGAATTCTGTTTTGTTTTGTTTTTACATGGTCAGTGGTTGATTCTGGTTATCCTTTAGGGGATTACCTCTTTCTGTTACTTCCTCAGGGTCAGATAACTGAACTGGAGTTTGAACTCTGATTAGAACACAGCTAACAATTTCCTTCTGCCACAAATTCTTACCTATAAGAAATAAAGTCACAGAGTCTGATCTATCTGTATACTAGCCAATTTAGGAAAAAAACAAGTCTATTCTCTGCAAAGTATGAAAGAGGACCTGATGCTAAAGAAATCTGTGCTAGGGCATTCTTAACTTGGCAATAGTCACATGAAAATTGCTCTCTGATCAAAGGGGCCTCTCCTTATCTTTACGTCTGCCAAAATAATGCCAAATTCACCTTTGACTGATTAGTTCCTAAAGGGCTTTACTCATGGCGGTATAGGATGTGCTCAGATTTCCTCTGTAAAAGGATGTCTTGAGATGTGAATCCACTCATCTGTCTGACTTTCCCTGATCTGAGAAACTACACTGCCCATCACTGCCAGCACTCTCCATTTTAAGATTTTCAGACTTATTTGCAATATCTAGTACAATTTGTTGCCAACCTAACCTTTCTGATTTTTACCTACTATGCTGCCCTCCAGCTATTCTCTGCTCACTATTCCTTGTAATCTTCCTGTCCTCTCCCCACTTTAATCCTTGCTCACACAAATCCCCATATTGGAACATATACAGGCCATATCCCATCTTTAACTAATAATGCTCTTCCCTTCCTTCAAGGCCCAACCCAGGTGCTCCTTTTTCCTTGATGTCTTTTCAAACTTCCCCTGTTGAAAGTGATATATGAATAACCTAATTTCAAAACTAGTAAAAGCTTAATGGTAATGCAAATACTCCTTTTTCAGGTAAAGAAAATGAGGTTGAGAGAGGTCACATAGCTAGTAAGTATTAAATTTAGTTCAATTCTTCTTTCTTCACTACATCACGGCTGCCTCTCCTTTTCCTTCTAAAAGATCTCACAAAAATCAGACCTCTCCTATATATTTATCTCAATTCTTCTATCAGTTATCTGTATCCTTGCTTGTCAGAATGTAAGCTCCTTAATATAAAGGTTTCTGCCAGATTTACTTTCATATTCCTCAAACCTAACACTGTGCTTTACAAATAGTATTTGAACATTTGTTGAAATAAACTTATTCTGGCGAATGACTATCAAGACCACAGGAATGGATTATAAAACAACAGCATCACAGAATATCAGAAAAGAAAATAATTTTGGAAAGCATCTAGTTCAACTTCCTCAAAAAAACTGGTGAAGAAATTGAGGCCAAGAAAAGGAGGGGCAAGGTTTCCCCAAAGTCACACTATTAGTTAAGACAACAAAGAACAAAACCTTGCAAACCTGTCCCCTTGACTAATGTTCTTTCCACTTCAATTTTCTGGTAGGAGTTAGCAAAAGAGAGATGTGGTCCCCAAATTGCAGTAAATTTATTCACAGACTTGGAAACACAAGTCAAAATAAGGACCCAGTTGAAGTGAAGGACTCTCCCTTCTCTCTCATCCTCAAGGCAAAAGTAAGCTTGCTTTATGGATGAAAGGAAAATTGAATAAGCCAATACAAAAAAGGAAAGCTTTCCATTGACCAGGATATTCAATATTATATGCAGAGACACTGAGGCCTAGGTGTTCCTTTCACCAGCTCTTACTCCCCTTCCCCAACTTTGCTCTTCGATTTAGCCTTATCTACCTTTGGTCATTTCTGATAAATCTTCACAAAATGCACAACATTCAATACATTGCAGGTGACATTTGAGGATGTTCAGGGAGGTAGGGGCAGGCAGTGACTGTTTCTTAGAAAATAAGTTGTTTTTCTGAGAATTGCCCATTTTTAATATTGGGGCTTTTTCTCATCACTGAAGCTCCCATATTGTCAAACCAATTTAGATGAAACGTGTTAAGGGAGTATCATCTTTTCTCAGTTCCTATGTTAACAGAAATACATCAATCATTCTCTTTCAGTGTACTGGGAAAGTTATACTTGCATTTCTCCTTATTAAGTTTTAGGTGATAAATTTTTAAATTCTGGGTCAGGCTTTCAGGAAAAACTGAACAAACAGAGCCCTCAAGAGTGTGGAACATGGTATAATAGAATGAGTACTTGGTTTGAAGTCAGGAGACTTGAGTTTGAATTCTGGCTCTGTTCTCAGCTGACCTTGAATAGGACACTTTATTCTCCTTAATTTCCTTTCCTATAAAATGAGGGAATTGGATTAGGTGACCTTTTAGATCTCTTAATATTCTAATATATAAATATACATATATATATATATATATATATATATATATATATATATATATATATATATATATGTTGATGTCAAATTAAATAAGAGAGAGAGAGAGAGAGAAAATAGGCTAGGGCCCAGGAGAAGATTGACCAGAGGACCCAAAGAAACAAACTGAGGGGTATCTATGGTTATTAGGTCAGTGTTAACACAATGTGTGAGAAATCATACAATTTCCTGAGGGCTCTATCTGTGCCCTGAATGCACTCAAGTGAGCAGTGTTCAACTACTCATTTGAAAGGGAACTGGAAAAAGATCTAACTTTTCATCCAAGGGACTTCTGCTTTGACTTTTCAAAAGAGATTGTTTAAAATGATTTCAAGGTGAGAGGCAAACCAGGAGGAAACAGTTTCTGCAAGACTCTAAGGCTTTTAATTTATCTGGACGTGTTGGCTTAGGGATCTAGGTTAGGCTTTTGAAATGAAATACATGTATCCGACTTTATAAAATGGAATGGGAGGAGGGGGAGGAATCCATTTCTCTTCGAATTGAATTTGCTAAACATTTTTCCCAACACTACCTTCAAGTTTAACCTACCATTTTCAATTCACCAGCTTGGGAGCGGTTTGTATTATAAAACACTTGTCAGGTGATTCACCATACTTCCCCCCTCCCCAAATGCCATTAAAAGGAACGGTGTTGACCTGCACTGAAAAGAACGCCCCCCCCCCCCCCAGGAGAATGAATCCAGATTACTTGGAAAATGCTTGAATTCTCTATTCCTAACCAGAAAGGCAATCCAAAGCTAGGTCAGTGGCTGTTTAGAATCAGGGAAAGGAGACGAAGCAATGGAGAAAAGGGTTAAGTAAGGGCGGATGGGCAGAAGAAACCTCTACTAACTACACTTAAGTCTTTGGCTGATTTTGAGTCAGAAAAAGCGATGGAGCGATGAGACTCCAGTCAAGCATCCTGGGTTTCACTGAAGAGACAAGGCAGAGCAAAGAGCGCCTAAGAGTGGAGAGAAAGGGACCTGGGGAATCAGGGAAGGCATGTTTGGTGAAAGATCAAAGGAATTGTGGAACTTCCCTTCTCTTTCCCTCTCACCTGTGGATGTTCATCTCCCTCGGGGGGCGGTGGGCCTTGTCATAGGAGACTTTGGCAAAGACTACAGCGATGATGACGAAGGCGATTACTCCGCAGGTGATGTAGACAGTGAAGTTGGTCTTGTCCTTCTCCGGGTCGTACTTGTTGGGGAGATCCTGGGGAATCACCTGGGTGCTCGGAGTCTGGATCCAGCCGGGGCTCACATAGTTCTTGCACTGGTGCTGGTCCAGTTTCTCTCCCCGCTTGTTGCAGCAGAAGCGGTAGAAGCAGGTCCCGCAGCAGTACAGGAAGCCGCTCTCGCTGTTGTTGCACTCGAACTCCTTGTCGTACTGGCCGCTCACATCGTAGTAGCCCCAGCACGTCTCGTGGGTGACCGCGACGCTGGGCGCGGGCCGGCTCCGCCGCGCCCCCTCCGGGCCGGCCGCCTGGCGGGACGTCCCGTTGGGCTCGCGGCCGGCCCGGACCGTGGTCCCGCCGGCCCGCAGGCCCCCGACGGCGCCGGGAGCGGTGCCGTTATGCCGGCTCCCGCGGCCCCGGGGCCCCGCCTCGGCCGTAGGCAGCGGCGAGCGCAGGGACTCCAGG
This sequence comes from Macrotis lagotis, assembly GCF_037893015.1. Taxonomy (NCBI): domain Eukaryota; kingdom Metazoa; phylum Chordata; class Mammalia; order Peramelemorphia; family Peramelidae; genus Macrotis; species Macrotis lagotis. Next base: position 231,827,394 of record NC_133659.1, on the reverse strand, counting down.
GAGAGCAGCAGCGGCAGCAGCAGCGGCAAGAAGCGCCGCAGCGCCATGGCAGGCGGCTGGGCGGCCGGCAGGCGGCTGGGCGGACCAGAGCGGGCGCTCGGCGCAGGGGCGGGCGGGGGGCGCCCAGCCGGGCTGCGCGGGCGGCTGGCGGCGGCGGCGGCGGCGGAGCCCCCGAGGCTGGCGAGGATGCTCCGGCACTCAGCGCTCCAGCGCCATCGGGGCTCCGGGCCGGCTGCAAGGCGAAGGTCCGGGCTCTGCCTGGTGCCGGGCTCAGACGGCCGTCCCGCTCCTACGCCTCCCGGCTGGGCTTGGTGGGGCTCCCGGGCAACCCCATTCCTCGGCGAGGACCACGGAGCGGCTCCCCGCTTCAAGCGGGACCAGGAGAGCTGATCCGGGAGGCGACCGCGGCGGCGTCCCGTCCGGGCGGGTCCTGCGGGACAAGACGGGGAAACTAGTCACTGGGGGGAGCGGGGAGGAGGGAGGAAGAGCAGAGGGGAAGGGGGATGAAGGCGCATCAGCCCGGGGAGAAGGCGAGAGGGAGTAACCATCGGGGAGCTGTCTAAGGGGAGGTCCCTGTCCTCTCGGGGAGGGGGCGCGCAGCCAGCTAAGGCCAAGGGCGGCCCCACCTCCGCCTGGTGTCCCCTGTCAACTGAACCTCTGCTCTTCTCCCTTCTGCCGCTCTGCAGCCCGAATCCCTCCTCGTCTTCCTCCTCCTCCTCCTCCTCCTCCTCCTCCTCACCCCGCCCCAGGGTCATGGAGCCCCCCATCTCGGAGCCCCGGGGATAAGAGAGAAGAGGAGGGAGGAGGTGGGAGACCAGAGCTGTGGGTACCCCTCCTCTCGGCCCCCCAGCTGCTCCCGCCACAGGGTCTCCAGGAACCACCCCCTCCTCTCCTCCCTCTGGGAACCCCGGGTGCGGCTGCTAGGGGTACGGGGAGAGACACGAAAGGAAGGTAACCCCGACTCACCATTCTCAGGCTATGACTGCAGAGGCGGCAGGAAGCCGGAGCAGCAAAGGCTGGAGAGAGGGAGAGCAGCCTGCCTGGCTGTCTGCCTACAGTCAGAGTATGAGAGAGGGAGACACGCGCACGCACACATACATACACACACGCACACACGCGCGCACTCTTCTACACACTCACATACATACACACATCAGAACTCGGAGGGGAGGGGAGCCATTCTACACCGCCTACGTTCACTGTGCTGGGAGAGTGGGGGGGGGGGGGTGGGAGGGAGGGAGGGAGGGTCTTTTTTTCCCCCTCTCCCTTCACTGGAGACTCCTTGCTGTCAATAGAGCCCATGACACTAGTTAATCAACCCGGCAAGGCAAGTGAAGTGGGAAAAAACGGTGGAATTTCCAATTGATCCTCTCTATATTTTATTTAAACATAGTTGTTTCCATGTTTCCATGACTGTGATAGTTTGTTTGTTTCCCCCTCTTTTTTTGTATCCCCAGACCTTAGCCCAGAGTCTGATGTATCATAAGCGCTTAATAAATGCTTCTTGACTCAGAGATTGAGTTGCTGCTGGGGTCCTCCCTACCTTCCCATCCCCATCTGCCCAACAATGGCTGATTTCCTTTCCTCACCTAGTTCAAGGGTTCATAATTCCTGGATGAGAGTTGAGTACACAAGCACTTTTTTTGGCAGTTGGGAGCAGTTCTCCCCAGCGCATACATAGCCCATTGAGCTGATCGAGCCCATCTATCTCTACAGGTTGACAATCAGATCAGATGACTTTCTTCAGTCTGCTAAATGGAGTTAAGGTTGGGACCAAAAACAATTTTCCCTCCACTAAATAAACACATCAATTGCTTTGTTCCTCCTTCTAGTTCAGAGCAATATTTCTATCAGACAGTCTCTGTTTGGATTTTTTTTTCCTCCTTTGCTCTCAGATTCCGAAAAGAGGGAGCTGGAAATTCTGGATCTAGAAGATAACAGGACCATCACAGATGTAGCTTAAAATTCTGGTTCTGAGACTTCTGCCTAAGATATTGCTAATATTACTTTAATAAAAAAGTATAGCCTGCTGATACTGTTCTTTAAACTGATGGCAGAGTATGAAGGGTTTTGTTGTAGATAAGGGATACTGGGTGGAAGTTGCACAAATACTTAGTTGCAAAGATTTAGACTAGATGTAAGGAAAAGATTATTAAAGAGTATTGCTATTCAAAAGTGGAATGGGCTGTCGTTCCTTTCCCCTGGAGATCTTCAAGCAAAGACTGAATGACAAATTGTTACTTAAGTCAATTAGGAGAGTGTATTCTTATTAATATATCGTTATAGGTAGTTTCTAAGGTTCACTCTAACTGAAAATTTATTTTATTTTACTCTCTGAAATAAATTCATATGAGAGTCCAAGAGAGTAGATGAGACAAATCATTTTTCTTAGATATGGTTTTCCCCCTTATTACTCCTCCCGTTGCCATACTCTCCCTACTACTTTGCATTCTATCCTCCTGTTACCTAGTCATTTTCTTCCCACTGCCTAATTTTCTTCCTTTCATTATTCTTTCCTCCCCCCCCTTCCCCCATCCTATACCACACGCTTCTGATTTGCAAAGAAGTTTGAGTCTAAGTTTCAGGTAGTTCAGAGAACTCTTTTGAATAGAATGTCCATTGGGTTTTGTAGAGAACCTCATGCTTTTTTTTTTCTTGTATATTATTTGACATGTGAAGGGATAGATTAATGAAATGGGAAAAAATAAATTGTGGTCTAGCTTAACCCCAGAAACTGCCTGTTGGTCTGAAGGTATTTGTCCTGCTTTGGTAAGACAGTTTCACAATGGTTATTCTATCTCTTTAGTTTTTCAATACTTTTAATTTAAAAAAATTCAATGATATTTTTAGTTTTTACCTCATCTATAATTAGTGCCATATCTCTCTTCCCCCTTCCTTCCAGAGCTACTCAGTAAAATCATTTTTTTAAAGAAGAAAACAAAGTTCAGCAAAATTAACCATCATATTGGAAAAGATTTAATATCAAATGTGGCTTTAACTCACAAACCCACATTTCTACAAAAAAGTATTATCTATCCTTAGAGTCAAGCTTATTAAAACTGAAAGACATTGGTTCCATTGTTTTGTTGTTATTCTAATGTTATGCTAATATAGTCATTCTAATTATTGTTTTCCTGGTTTTTGCTTACCTCCTTTTGTAACTCTTCATATAAGTCTTTCCATGCATCATGTTTGTTACTTCTGATAGCACAAAAATATTCCATCACTTTCACTCAATCCAATGTATTTAGTTGTTCCCACTCAAAGGATATCTACTTTGTAGTTCTTATATGCTACCAAAGAAAAGTTGTGCTATAAATGTTTTGGTTAATATAAAGCCTTTTTAAAAATAATTCTCCTCAGGTTATATAATCAGAAGTACAATTTCTGGGTCAAAAGGTTTCCATATTTTAATCACTTGCTTTGGATAATTGCTTTCCAGAATGGGTGGACCAATTCATAGCTACTCTCACAATGCAGTAGCATGCCTGTTATTCCACAATCCCTTTAATTATATTGTTCCTATCTGTTGTCATCATTTCCAATTTGCTAATTTTGAGGTAAAAACCTCAAGAATGTTTGATTTGTATTTCTCTTGCTATTAGTTTTTTTTGAGAATTCTTTAATATGTCTCTCAGTAGTTTTTGATACCCATTAGTGATATTTTCCTTTGTGTTTTCAAAACCAGTTTGGTTAAAATCAAGCTATTTGTGGAAACTTTAAACTATAGACTAGTGACCCTAAGTACAATTTCTGACAAAACTCTAGAATGTGTTATTAAAAGGATAATTAAAAGACATATATGAAAAGAAGTAATGATCATAGAATTTCTACATGGCTTCATCAAAGCCATATCACACAGAAAAAAACCCTTATTTCCTTATTTGACAGATTTCTAGAGTGATAGATCATGGGAAGATGAAAGAATTGCTTGTATTTTAGCGAAATCTCTTATGTTAACCTTGTAATTCTTGGCACAGCACACCTAAGTCTTGGGTTTATACAGATCAAGTTCAATCCTGGAAGCTGCCCTAAAGATATCAATCTCTTGTTAGTGACTCATATCCCTACTCAGACTTTACTTGGAAAATCTCCAAATACATCTCTGTTGTCTCAAAAAAATAGGGACCTTCCTCCTTCCCCAGATTCATTAATTCATGTGGTCCTCTTTCTCCAAAATAAGAAATTCCCCTTATCAGGATATTCCAGACCTCTTTTTACCAATTTGGGTTTAAACAAGAGATGCTGGTGATAACAAAAAAAAATTTTTTTTACTCCTCTAAGATGCAAGTTTTTAGGAATAATACTGTTATACTTCCATATTTGGACCATGTGTGTGATAATTGATATGACTCTCCAGATTATTCTACCAATTCCCTGACTATATCATTTCTTCCATCATAAATGTTCACTATCAGGACTCTGGTCTTTGGATCTATGTTCACAAATGGGGTATAAGGATGGAGGAGGGAAAGTAGGGAAGGTCTACCTTCTATGCAAGTAAGCTTGAGGAGGCATACACATATCCCGTATACTTTTTCCATTATCATTGATGACTCTTTTTTGGAGTAAGGAAGGAGAGAGAAATTCCTCTCCTAACATCCACTTTATATTAAAATCTCTTTCAAAGAAAGAGAGATAGAAGGTAAAAAAGTGAGAAAGGACTCCAGGGCCCTTAATGAAGTTTTTTGTTTTGTTTTATTTTGTTTTTAAGATAAGCACAGAGAAATGGTTCTTCTGATAAGAGTTCATTCTCCTGACCAAGTCAACAAAGAAACATTGTAGGTTATATATTTTTTAAATTTTCTGGCCTAATCTTTCTTTGTCCACTAGTTTGCCTGTTCCCTATTAATATACTTTCTTACTTCTTTCTGTCCTTCCACTTGTATGGAAAAAAAAATTCTTTTTCTACTTCCTCCTCACTGCTTTATCTGTAAGCTTACAAGGCAGAAAACTCAAATTACCTAATTTAATGATACCTTTTTCTTTCTGACTTGAAAGGTTGAAATCTCATTAGAACTGCCCCTTCCTGGGAACAGTTTATGACTAAGGAAGAGTTGGAGAACATCACTAAAAACCAATTAGATGATTTCGAATATATTAAATTAAAAAGTTTTTGCACAGATAAAACCAATGTAATCAAGATCAAAAGAAAAGGTAGTAAATTGGGAAACAATCTTTACAACTAATGATTCTGACAAAGGACTCATTTCTAAAATATACAGAGAACTGAGTCATATTTTTAAAACAAAAAGCCATTCCCCAATTGACAAATGGTCAAAGGATATACAAAGGCAATTTACAGATGAGGAGATCAAAGCAATCCATAGTCAAATGAAAAATTGCTCTAAATCATTACTTATTAGAGAAATGAAAATTAAAACTTCTCTAATGTACCACCTCACACCTTTCAGATTGGCCAGTATGACCAGGAAGGATAATTATCATTGTTGGAAGGGATGTGGGAAATCTGTGACACTATTACACTGTTGGTGGAGCTGTGAACTCATCCAACTCTTCTGGAGAGCTATTTGGAACTATGCCCAAAGGGCAACAAAAATGTGCATACCCTTTGACCCAGCAATACCACTACCGGGTCTATACCCTGAAGAGATGAGGAAAAAGGGTAAAAACATTACTTGTACAAAAATATTTATAGCAGCCCTGTTTGTGGTGGCAAAGAATTAGAAATCCAGTAAATGTCCTTCAATTGTGGAATGGTTTAGCAAACTGTGGTATATGTATATCATGGAACACTATTGTTCTATTAGAAACCAGGAGGGACGGGATTTCAGGGAAACCTGGAGGGATTTGCATGAACTGATGCTGAGATGAGCAGAACCAGAAAAACACTGTACACCCTAACAGCAACATGGGAGTGATGTTCAACCTTGAAGGACTTGCTCATTCCATCAGTGCAACAATTGGGAACAATTTTTGGCTGTCTGCAAAGGAGAGTACCATCTGTATCCAGATAAGGAGCTGTGGAGTATGAACAAAGTACAAGGACTATTCCCTTTAATTCAGAAAAAAAAACCCAGATGTCTTATGGTTTGATCTGGTTACCTCTGAGAATTCTGTTCTCTTTAAGGATATGATTTCTCTCTCATCACACCCAATTTGGATCGAGGTACAACATGGAAACAAAGTAAAGACTTACGGAGTGCTATCTGTGGGGTGGGGGTGGGGGAGGGAAGCAAGATTGGGGGAAAACTGTAAAACTCAATATCTTTAATAAAAATTTAAAAAAAATTAACAAAAAAGAAATGCCCCTTCCTGAGCCTGGAGCTAAAGATGGAGTAGAGAAAGCATACCAGTCAAGTTCTCCTAATATTCTCCTCCAAACAACTTTAAAATAATGTTGCAGATCAAGTTCTGGAGCAGCAAAGCCAAGAAAAGACAAGGATGAGACTTTTTTCCAATCTAAGACAACTTAGGAAATCAGCAGGAGAAGTCTGAGACACCAGGGGGAGAGCCATGCCAGAGTACACAGGACAGTAAAACCAAGAGAAGAACTTTGCTGGTACTGGGTGCAGTTGGTGCTGTTTGACAACTCCATTAACCATTTGCAGTTATGGGTCACAGTTCTAAGACAGAGAGAGGAGTGCTTATGGTCACTGACAAAAGAGCTGGGACCCTGGTTGCAGTTCCATGGTGGAGAGGAATGCTAGGGCTTATGACTACAGAAGAGCAGAGGCTCTTCCCAGGTACACACCAGGCTATAGACCAGAACAGCAGTGACCACACCTCTCCGTGAATCATATTAACCTGGAAGTACCCAAAACTTGCAGATGCCCAGAAGGATCTCTGAAAATGACAGCAAGATAAAACCCAAAGCTTGATATAGTGTCCAGTTGAGCAGAGCCCAATTTTGACATAAAGTTCAAAATCAATAAATAGACTGATAAAATGAGTGAATAATATATTTTTAAAAAGAACATGACTATAAAATGTCTCAAGGGTGGCAGGGAAGACCTTCAAGATACAAACTCAGAAGACAACAATGTGAAAATAGCTACAAACAAAACTTCAAAGAAAAATACAAAGAGAAATCCAAAAAGAATTCCTGGAAGAGTTAAAAAGATAAGGTAGCTATGTGATACAGTAGATAGAGCACAGGACTTAAAATTGGGAAGGTTCATCTTCCTAAATTCAAATCCAGCCACATACACTTACTAGCTATGTGACCCTGGGCAAGTCCCTTTATCCTTTTTGCTGCAGGTTCCTATCTGTAAAATTAGCTGAAGAAGGATATGTCAAACTACTCTAGTATCTTTGTCAAGAAAACTCTAAATGAGGTCAACAAAGAGTCAGACATGACTGAACAACAGTAACAGCAACAGTTATAAAGGAAAAAACTAAGAAAAATTGAAAGTGATGCAAGAGGGGGGGTACATATGGTCATTCACAGACCAGGAGGGAGGACAGAACCTCACACACTGAGACCCTTGTGGGAGTGTCCCCAAAACTCAGGAAGCACCCCCAAAAAAACAGGCTTAGGCTGGGAAAATGAACAAAGAAACAAGAGGAAGACCATTGAGAAATATTTTGCAAATGAGCCCAAGAAGGATCAAAATACTCAGTCTGAAGATGAGGAAGCACAAGCTCCTGCATCTAAAGACTCCAAGAAAAACAGAAATTGGGCTCAGGCTATGATAGAGCTCAAAAAAAACTTTGAAAATCAAATGAGGGAGTTAGAAGAAAAACTGGGAAAAGAAAGGAGAGAGATGCAGGAAAAACATGAAAATGAAGTCAGCAGCTTAGTCAAGGAAATCCAAAAAAAGGCTGAAGAAAATAGCATGCTAAAAACCAGCTTAGGTCAAATGGATAAAACAGTTCAAAAAGTTATTGAGGAGAAGAATGCTTTAAAAAGCAAAATTGGCCAGATGGAAAAAGAGATAAGAAAACTCTCTGAGGAGAATAAATCCTTCAGATAAAGAATAGAATTCAGGGAGATTGATGAATTTACCAGGAATTAATACTTCAAAACCAAAAAAATGAAAAATTAGAAGAAAATGTGAAATAATCTCATTGGAAAAAACAACTGATATGGAAAACAGACTTAGGAAAGATAATTTGAAAATTATTGGAATACCTGAAAGTCATGATCAGAAAAAGAGCCTTGACATCATTTTCAAAGAATTACTACAGGAAAATTGCCCTGATATTCTAGAAACAGAGGGCAAAATAGAAATGGAGAGAATCCACCGATCCCCCTGAGAAAGAGATCCCAAAAAACCAACCCCCAGGAATATTATAGCCAAGTTCCAGAACTCCCAAGTCAAAGAGAAAATATTACAAGCAGCCAGAAGGACACAGTTCAAATATCGTGGAGCTACAGTCAGAATCACACAGGACTTAGCAGCAGCTACATTGGAAGCTCATAGGGCTTGGAATATAATATACCGGAAGGCAAAAGAGCTTAGAATGCAGCCAGGAATGAACTACCCAGAAAGGCTGAATGTCTTCTTCCAGGGAAAAAGATGGATTTTCAATGAACCAGGGGAATTTCAAATGTTCCTTTTGGAATGGCCAGAGCTGAACAGAAGGTTTGATCTTCAGATACAGGACTCAGGTGAAGCATGGAGATTGGAGGAGAGGGGGGAAATATAAGGGACTTAATGAGGATGAACTGCATGTATGGAAAAATGATACTGATAATATTCATATGAACTATCTCAGTTAATAGAGCAGGTAGAGGGAGCTTTTATAGTTGAAGGACAGGAGAAAGCTGAATTCGAAGATAAAATATGGTATAAAAATGGAGTCAATAAGAAAAAAAGGGAAATGGAATGGGAGAAAGAAAAAGGAGAGAGGGAATAGTCCAAGCTGTTTCACATAACAAGATTTTTTTTATTACAATGAGCTATTGCAATGATATGGAAGGGGGGAGGCAAGGGGGAATGAGAGATGTCTAGGAGAGGAAACAGCAAATATACTCAATGGGGTATAGACAACTGGAGTAAGAAGGACGGGGGGAGCAGGGGGAAGGGGTGGGGATGTGAATAAAGGAGGAGAGGATGGACCATGGGGGGATAGTGGTCAGATATAACACATTTTCTTTTTTTTACTTCTTGCAAGGGGCTGGGATTGGATGGCCTGCCCAGGACCATAGGGCCAGGTGGATGCTGGGCCTAAGGGGTGGTATGGGGGCTCAGGGCTTCTTGGCCCCAGCACCAGGGATCTGTCTGCTGCACCACTCAGCAACCCTACAGCAGAGTCAGAGTGAAAGGTGAGAGAAAATATAGTACACGGTAGCGAAGAAATAAGAAAGGAGGGAGTTGCGATCAGCAATGGCAACGTTGGAAAAATATGGAAGTAAGTTTTGTGATGGACTTATTATCATAAAGAATGTGATCCACTCACGACAGAGTTGATGATGTTGGAACAAAGACTGAAACACATTTTTTGTTATTATTATTTGGGGGAGGGTGCAGGGCAAGTGGGGCTGGGTGGCCTGCCTGGGGCCACATAGCAGGGTGATCATTGGGTGTCTGGGGCCGGATTCGGACCCAGGTGCTCCTGGCTCAAGGGCCAATGCTCTGTCTGCCACCCAGCCACCCCTACTATTATTACTATTTTATTTTATTTTGGGTCTTTTTTTTCTCTTCTTTTTGGTTTTTCCAGGGCAGTGGGGATCCAGTGGCTAGCATGTCACATGGCTGGGTGATTATTGGTTTTACGAGGTTGGATATGGACTCGGGTGCTCATGGCTCCAGGGATGGTGCTTCATCCATTGCACCACCTGGCCATAGCTACAATTATTACTATTATTTTTTTATTTTAATTTTTTTCTCCCCCCTTTCCTTTTTTGCCCAAGCAAGTCTATCTATATTCATGGGGGGAGGGGTATTTTGTTTACTTGTAAACAAGTGTATTTTATTAATGTAAAGAAAAACATTTGTACAAAATGAGAATAAAAAATAAATTAAAAAAAATCACTGAAGTACATTAGAATTGAGTAACTAGAAGCTAACAAATCCATGAGACAGTAAGAAAAAATAAAGAAAAGTCAAAAGAATTGAAGAATATAGAAAAATGTGAAATATCTTATTAGAAAAACAACTGACCTGAACAGTGGATTAAGGGAGAGATACTTTAAGATTTATTGGAATGATAGAAAGCCATGATCTATAAAAGAGCTTAAACATAATATTTCAAAAATTGTAAAGGAAAACTACCCCATATCTTAGATTCAAAGGGTAAAATAGAAATTGAAAGAATACACTGATTTCCTGAAAGAGTGCACAAAATAGGGGTGGCTAGGTGGTGTAGTGGATAAAGCACCAGTCCTGGAGTCAGGAGTATCTGGGTTCAAATCCAGTCTCAGACACTTAATAATTACCTAGCTTTGTGGCCTTGGGCAAGCCACTTAACCCCATTTGCCTTGCGAAAACCTGAAAAAAAAAGAGTGCACAAAATGGGAACTCCCAGGAATATTATAGCCAAATTTCAGAGTTCCCATGTGAAGGAGAAAATACTACAAGTAGTTAGAAAGAAGACATTCAAATATTATGAAATCACAGTCTGTATCACAAAAGATTTAGCAACATCCAAGTTAAAGGAGAAGAAGACTTGGAATATAATATTCTGGAAGACAGCGGAGCTAGGATTGTGACTAAGAATAACCTACCCAGAAAAACTGAGTATGATTCTTCAAAGAAAAAAAAAGGATATTTAATGAAGTAGAGGAATTTCAAAAATTCCTTTAGAAAAGATGAGAACAGAATATAAAGTAAAAAAAAAACTCTAGACTCAAGAGAAACATAAAAAGAGAAACCTGAAAGAAAAATAATAAGATATTCAATAGTAACATTCCTATAAGAGAAGATGATGCATATAACTCCCAACAGCCTTATCATTATTAGAAATTTCAGCAGTCTACATAGAGAGCATAGGAGTCAGCAAATTATTTAAGGATGAGCTCAAGAAAAATGAAGGGGGAAAGGGCCAAGATGGCAGCAGGAGAATAGCCTCTCTTAGGTGCTTTCTCCAAAATTGTTCAAAAAGCTTAAAATTATGACTGTAACTAAATTTAAGAGAGACAGAACTCACAAAAAAGATCCAATGAGGCAATTCTCCAGCCCAAAGTAACCTGGAAAATAGTGAGAAGGCTCTGTTCCATGGGGTTGAAGGGGCAGTAGCCTGCCTGAGTAAAGGAGCTTCAGCTTTCCAGGAACAGCCCCAGGGTCCCTGGCAGCAGAAGTAGTTTCCTGACCTGCCAAGGGAGCACCAAGCACAGCTTGGAAGATCAGCAGGGAGAGCTCTGCTAGAATGAGTCTGAAGCCCAGGCCAACATGACCCTCCTCAATGCCACTGTGGCCCTAAGCACAGCCCAGATCCCAGGAAACAGAAGCAGGCCTATGGAGCTGTCTGGCAGCTGCTTCCAGAGTGCTCAGTCCACAGAAAGTAAGGGAGTGGAGGGAGACTGCTGAAGTCTGTCCTCTGTCCTTGGGACAGGGTTCTGGTATTTTGACCACATTCAGACCCTGGTTGCAGTCTGGGGTCCCAGAAGGGTGAGCTTGTGGCCATTCAATAGACCAGGAGTGCAGTCAGAGCCTCACATACTGAAGTCCTTGTGAGGGGTTCTCAATAATACTCAAAAGCTCAGGAAGCACCCCAAAACTAGGCATAGACTGGGGAAATGAGTAAACATAAAAAAGGAACCTAACCATAGACAATTACTTTGGTACCAATGGAGGACCAAAATATTCAATCTGAAGACTGGAAAGTTCAAGCTACTGCATCTGAAGACTCCAAGAAATATAGAATTTGGGCTCAGGCTATGACAGAGCTCAAAAAAGATTAGTAAAGGAGATAGAATAAAAATTGGGAATAGAAATGAGAGAGATGCAGGAAAAATTCACCTATCTCCTATGGAAAGGGATCCCCAAAAAACAACCCCTAGGAATAATATAGCTAAGTTCCAAAACTCCCAAGTCAAAGAGAAAATATTACAAGCAGCCAGAAGGACACAATTTAAATATTGTGGAGCTACAGTCAGGATTACCTAGGATTCAGCAGCATCCACATTAAGGGCTAGTAGGGCTTGGAATATAATATTCTGGAAGCAAAGGAGCTTGGAATGCAACTGAGAATCATTTAATAGAGCAGTTAGAAGAAGCTTTTATAGTTGAGGCACAGGAGAGAGAGCTGAATTTGAAGGTATTATATATTGTAAAAATGGAGTCAATAGGTAAAAGGGAAATGTACTGGGAGTAAGAGAAAGGAGAAGTAGAATAGGCTAAGATATTTCATGTAGCTTTTGTAGTGGTATAGAAGGGGGAGGGGAAGGGGAATGAGGGAGCCTTCATCCTCATCAGAAATGACTCAGAGAGGAAACAGCATACACACTCAATAGGGTATAGACATCTAGAAGAAAAAGGAGAGAAGGGGGACGGGGGAGGGGAGGGGGAGGGGGGGTGATAGAGGAAAGGGTAGATCATAGGAGAGAATAGTCAGATATAACACATTTTCTTTTTTACTTTTTTGCAAGGTAGTGGGATTGGATGGCCTGTCTGGGCCACAGGGCAGGGTGATTGCTAGGTTTCTGGGGTGGGATGTAGGTTTGGGGCTTCTTGGCCCTAGGGCTGGTACTCTTTCCACTGTACCACTCGACTTCCCCACAGCACATTTCTGAAGAGAGACAGAGTGAAAGGAGAGAGAATATATAATAAATGGTAGTGGGCAGAAATGGATGGAGGGAATTACAATCAGCAACAGCAACTATAGAAAAATATGGAAATAACTTCCATGATTGACTTATGATAAAGAATGTGATCCACCGAGACAGAGCTGAGGGTGTCAGAAAACAAACTGAAACACATTTTTTTCTTTCACTTTTTTTTTCATGAGATTTTATATTCTTTGTGGGGGAGGGGGTATTATGTTTACTCTTAAACAATATTATTTTAGTAATGTGTAAATAAATTAAAGAAATTTGTAAAATATTTAAAAAGAAAGAGAAAAAAATGAAGGGGTGAGAACAAGGATGCACTGGGAGAATGGGAAGGAAGAGGGAATAATTATCTCACATAAAATAGGTAAATAAGGAAAATTTTTACAGTAGAAGAGGAAAGAGAGAGGTAGAGGGCAATGCCTGAAACTCATTCTAGTTGGAATTGGTTCAAAAAGGGAAGAATATATATATATATATATATATATATATATATATATATATATATATATATATATATGTGTGTGTGTTCTAACATACACACACACACATCTTACCCAATAAAGAAATAGGAAGGGAAGGGGATAAGGAAAAGGAGTGGGTGATAGTTAAAAAAGAGAACAGATTAAAGGAGCTAGAAGTTGAAAGTAAAATAGAAGAGGTTTGGGATAAAAAAAGAGAATGATGAGCAAATAAAAATTAGTTGAAGGAAAATACACAGTTCATAAGTATAACTGAGAATGTAAATGAGATGAGCCTCATCCATAAAATGAAAGTACATAGCAGAATGGACTAGGAAACAGAATCCTGCAACATGTTGTTATTAAGAGACAATTTGATACAGAAAGACACACAGTTCAAATAAAGGACTGGATCAGAATCTAAGATGCTTTAACTGAAGGGAAAAAAACAAGGGGCAGGAATTATGATCAATTAAAAGAGATAATTAAGATAACTACATTCTGCTAAAATTTATAATGGATAATGAAGTGTTATCAAAAAATTTATAGAAAGTTTTTCAGATAAAATCTCCATTTCTCAAACATGTAGGAAACATAGTCAAACATAAAAAAAAAATAGCCATTCCCCAATTGAAAAATTGTCAGGCAGTTTTCAGAAGAAATCAAAATTATTTGTAGCTATATAAAAATGCACTTAATCACTGTAGATTAGAGAAATGAAAATTGAAATAATTCTGAAATGCCACTTCGCACCTACCCAAAAGGATAAATGTTGGAAGGGATGAAAGAAAATAGACACACTACTGAACTAACTGGTGAAGTTGTAAAGTGGTCTAACAATTCTGGAGAACAATTTGAAACCATGTTGAGAAAAATTTTGCATAACTTTTGACCCAGTGTTCTCATCATTAGATCCATACCCCAAAAAGATAAAAAATTATATAAAGCCATACATATATATATACATATATATATATATAATATTTTTCTGACAAAGAATTGGAAATTGAAGGAATGGTCTTCAATTGGGAGATGGCTAAATAACTTGTGACATATGATAATGATGGAGTACTATGAGAGAAGACTTATAGGGGAAACTTTGCATTAGCAAAGTGAAGTAAGTAGAACCAGTTGATCATTGTAAACAATAATAGAAATGTAATAGTGATCAACTGTAAAAAACTTGGCTATGCTGATTACCACAATGATCCAAGACAATTTCAAAGGAGCCATTGAATTCTGAGTGCAAGATGAAGTATATTTTCTCACTTTATTTTTCCTGCCTTTTTGTTTTATAGAAGCAGAAAGAAATATTGGGCCGAAAGAAATATAATATTTTCCCTTTTCTCTATTAAGACAAATGTTATAATTCTTATTCTCTTTCTGTATTGTTATAATACTTTCTTTAAAGTAAACCCCTATAAGCAAGGAATGTTACTTAGGAAACAGACACTGTTAAAATAGTTGATCTTTTAAAACTGTTAAACCATCTCTATTCTTTATATTGACCCCATATCAGTCTAGTATGTAGTCCTATCTAAACTACTGTCTCCAAGTTATCTCACCAGGACTTCTTGGTTATATAGCATAAATTCCTCAAGGTTACCCAGTACAGTTCATGTCTTGTCTCCAGCTAAGGTGCTAGTAATTCTTTTTTTTTTTTTTTTTTTTTTTTTTTTAGTTTTTGCAAGGCAATGGGGTTAAGTGGCTTGCCCAAGGCCTCACAGCTAGGTAAATATTAAGTATCTGAGGCTGGATTTGAACTCAGGTACTCCTGACTCCAGGGCCGGTGCTCTGCCCACTGCACAACCTAGCTGCCCCTGTGCTATTAATTCTTAAACCTTAATTTACAAATTTAAGGTTGGGGGCACTTAGTTGGCACAGTGGATAGAGCACCGGCCCTGGAGTCAGGACGACTTGAGTTCAGATCCAGCCTCAGAAATTTAATATTTACCTAGCTGTGTGACCTTGGGCATTTAATCCCATTGCCTTGCAAAAAAAAAAAATTAAGATTAATCTAAAACTCTGCACTCCTCCAGATGTGCACAAGAACACAACCCTATGACACACATTAGTCACACCTTGATCCTTCCCATTTATCACCCTGACCCCACCCCTAACTCCTCTCAGTTCTGCCCATATCGCCATCTGATCTCTCCCTCAAGAATTTCTTGGGGGAAAAAACCTGTCTTTCCATCTTGAAACTGCTGAGTTTAAGCCAGCCACCAGCTTGTGACTGTTCTCCCCATTTCCCCCTTTTTGACTCTTTGATGTTCTCATTAGCCCAGCTTGAAGCTATTTCTTCTTTTCCTAATTTTTATTATCTTCTTAAAACCTCACATGTTGCCTCCCTAAAGAATTCTATGAATTAACTTGTAACTTTTTTTACAGTAACCTGTGAATTAAAATTTATGTCCTTTTCAAACCCTTCTGAGTCAGAGATAAATGCTGATAAATGAATGCCCATCAGTCATCACAAGTACCCTCCCCTAAGCAAATCTCCTTACTACAATAGGGCTAATATGGACATATACTTTGCCATGATTTCACATGCATAATTGTTATCATATTGCTGCCTTCTCAACTGATGGGGGAACAGCAGGAGATAGGGAGAGAATTTGGAACTCCATTTTTTTAAAAGAATGTTAAAAATAAATAAATTATATTTTTTTAAAAAGGACTGACCCATCCTATAAAACACTTGAGCAGTGCTAATTTGAGAATTGACATGATTCTTGAGCTGAATATGCCCTCTAATCTTCCTGATATAATGATACTCAAAGATCTAGAAGTAGCCTTTTCCTAGACCATTGTGTACTCTATCTTTTTGCCAAGGGCTAAAAATCATTAGACTCAAGACTTTCTTGAAATCTTCCACTATCATTTCCAATCTTGCTTTGGAGGTTTTAATCCCATTCTTAGGTCAAGGAATTGATGAACTGTCCAAGTTTGCATGTATTGATCCTGGACCCTATGTGTGAAGCTCACTAGACTGCTTATTACCTTTCCTTTGCTGTTTCTATCCTGCTTCCTTGGATGTCTTCAGTTAAATCTCATGGACTTTCTTTTTTTGGATTCCTTAAACACACCAAATAAAAAGACCTATTGTTTCCAGCATTGACTGATTTCAATCTAAATTTCCTGGGAAACCTTTTTTTTTAGATTAGTAATTCTGACAGCAGGCCCAGTCACAAAAGCCCATCCCCTGATAGTTAGTTACCTTAAAGTATCTCCAAATGGACCAATTTATCTTTGGGTAGTCCTAATTATTAAGACACAGCCAAAGAGATGTCTTTTGTCTTCTTAGCAAGATTTCATATCCTCTGTGGGATAATATATGAACAGTTTAAGTTTCCAAACAAAGGTACATTTCTTAATTTGGTTTGGATCTATGATTTAAACTCTGTAAAGAATGTTCATCGGGGCGGCTGGGTGGTGCAGTGGATAAAGCACCAGCCCTGGAGTCAGGAGTACCTGGGTTCAAATCCGGTCCCAGACACTTAATAATTACCTAGCTGTGTGACCTTGGGCAAGCCACTTAACCCCATTTGCCTTGCTTTAAAAAAAAAAAAGAATGTTCATTAAAGAAACTCCCTCTATCAATGCAAATTAACATATTATGCACTTTATGGTCTTAGAAAGTTGCCTGGGATACTATATTCAATATATATCAGGAGTAGGATTTGAATCCAGATAATTCTTTATTTTTAAAAGCAGCTTATTTCCTCTCTCATGTTCTAATGCTCATTGATTTGCCTACTCATTTATATTTTTGTTGATAAAATGAATATATGGGGCAAGATGATAATATAGTTAAGTTGATTTAGAGGTAGATGAAATGCTGGAACCAAGGCAGTGGTCATTAATAAATCATTTTCTACAGAGAAACAGTTCTCTAGTTTAATGTCCAAGGGCTGGGACCTAACCTTGTAGTAAATATCTTGAAGTGATAGATAATTCATGATACAATCCAGTAAAAGAAAAATAGATAATGACAAATAAGAATACTTGATCAAATCAATTAATGCAAATTTAGTATAAATGTATGTAAAATCTTATACTTGACAATAACTAATACTTTATTATACTTAATAAAAAGCTTCCCAAGCTCTAGATGTGGAGGAATGGTTAAACAGCAATCTGAAAAAGATTTGAGGGTTTTAGTGGACTACAAGCTCAATATGATTCAACAATATGACATGGTAGCTAAGAAAGCTAATATAGATGAGAGAATTTATAGAGAGAATATATAGGACTGGGGAGGTTATAAACTTAATGTACTCCCTACAAGTAGTTACTAGATACTAACTGGTATACTTTGCTATATTCTGGAGTCCAAATCACATCAAAAACATTGATAAGCTAGAGATCCTCTAAAGAAGGACAAGCTTCTTGGTTGTTCATGCCAGATAAAGATTGCTTGAAGAATCTAGAGATGTTTCAGCATCCAAAAAGAGTAGATGTAGGACACAGATGTCTTCAAGTATTGAAAAGGCTATCAGATGAAAAGAGGAATTATGTGACTTCCATCTGTCCCCAGAGGGCAGTGCTGTCAACCAATCAGCAAGCATTTAATAAATATCTATTATATGCTAGGGAGCAGCAAGGTAGTTCAATAAAGAGTATTGGTCTTAGAAGTAGGAAGACTCATCTTTCTGAATTCAAATCTGATTCCAGAAACTTACCAACTCTATGGCCTTGGGTAAGTCATTTAGGTCTATTTGCCTTAGTTCTCCATCTATAAAATGACCTGGAAATGGACATGGCAAACCATTCCAGTATCTTTGCCAAGAAAGTCCAAAATGAGGTCATGAAGAGACAGGCATGACTTAACTGAACAATAACAACAAAGTACAAGATAGGTTCTATGTGCTTGCATATATGCTGGGGATATAAAGACCAAAAGGTAAAAAAAGTTCCTCATCTCAAGGAACTTTAATTATATATGTATATATATATATATATATATATATATATATATATATATGTGTGTGTGTGTGTGTGTGTGTGTGTACATACATATATATATATATATATATATATATATATATATATATATATACTGAGATAAGATTTACAAATGTTTTATATGTAGAAAAAAATACAAGTTAATTTTAAGAAAAAGGGTGCCCTCCCTCAGATTATAAAAAAAGACTTTTTATAGAAGGTGGTATTTGAGCTGAATCTTGCAGGAAGTCAAGGTTTCTAAGAGGCTGAGATGAAGAGGAAGAAGAGCATTCTAGGCATGAATAATTAGTGATACAAAGATGAAGTGCTTGTGTGAACAACTGCACAAAGTTTATTTTGACAGGACCATGTGTGTATGATGGAATAATTTTTAATATAACTGGAAAGGGTCTGAAAAGGAATTTTAAAAGACTAATAACTTGCTCTGCCACCATTTTGCAGCATGTGATTAGAAACAAAAAAGGTAGACAGTGGGAGTAATCCAGAGCCGAGTTGTCAAGATAGAAGTGGCAATAAAATAAGGGGTCACAGAAGGGGTCATAAAAGTAGAGGATACTTGATAAATTCTAAATTTGAGATTGGGGGACAACTAGGTGACACAGAGGAAAGAGTACCAACCATGGCATCAGGAGGACCTGAGTTCAAATTTGACTTCTAACTCTTGCTCTTTATGTGACTTAGGGTAAGTCACCTGACTTTAATTATGCACTCCACCCCCACCCCCCAGACTCTATTAGGATTGTGAAGGGAAGAAAGTGAAATTAGAGGAAAAGCAATATCCTGAGAAAATCTTGAAGGTTAAAACATTAGATAAATGTAGATTAGAAGGAATAAGGAATAAAGAGAAATGAAACCCCAAGAATTTATGATCTCACAGAGCAATTCCAGATTATTCTTTATTTTGGAAGTGAAACATTTGTGGATGATAAAGAAATCTAGCATGTCAACATCTCTGTGTTTGTGAAGGATCAGAGGATTGAATACATTTGAAAAATGGGTGGTTAGAGTGCTTAAGGAATCATTTGTATTTATTTTGAGGCTTCCTAGTAAAGCTGGGGAACTCTGGGCAGAGAGAGAAATATTGCAACCTTTTTCCCCCCTTTTTTGTATTAGAGACAAATATTGTAATCTAGACAAATATTACAATTCTTTCCTATGTTATTAGAATTCATTTCTTAATTGGTCTTGTACTTACAGGCAAAACCCCTATTAGCAAGGAATATGCCCCTCCTCAACTAACAAGCCCTACACCAAGCAGGCACTCTATTAAAACACTAATCCTTCTGCATTCTACCTTGTACTAACAAGGACAGTGACTCCCAGCTAAGTTGGGAACATAAATTCTGTGAGGCTAGCAAAGACTGAAACTGGAGTCTATTGGTTAGGGTACCATAAATCCCTTAAGTCTAAAACACAACTTTGAACTAAAACTAGCCCCTCCAGACATGACAAGGACACTATCTTATGTCAAGTGTAAACCACTCCTTAGACCTTCTGTGGTGCCATCGTTAACTTTTTCCCAACACAGACAGCATGCTCGATTCCCTTTAAGTCACACTCCTCTTCTCTGCCATGCTGCTTTCTCTGGCTCAGCTACTTCTTCAGCTACCTCCCTTTCTTTATCTTGTTGCCTCCTTAAAGAAATCTGAGAATTTTTTAAAGATTTTTTTTTAGGTTTTTGCAAGGCAATGGGGTTAAGTGGCTTGCCCAAGGCCACACAGCTAGGTAATTATTAAGTGTCTGAGGCTGGATTTGAACTTAGGTACTCCTGACTCCAGGGCCAGTGCTCTATCCTCTATGCCACCTAGCTGCCCCCCTTTTAAGCTTTTCTTTTGCAGTAACCTGTGAATTAAAACATCCTTTCTTATACTCCTTGGTCAGAGACTCAGGTGATTTCTTCAATTATAAATGAATACCCCAGGGATCTTTGCAAACTCCCTCCCCCAGTGGTCCCACTCTCCTAGGCATGGGTCATCATCAGTATAAGGGTAGGAGGTAGGGGAAGAATATATAGTTAATACTGAACTTCACAAATTAGGCTAAATGATAAGGAATTCAGTAGACAACATTTTCCATGATATATGAACTTAGAGTCAAATTTCAGTAAATTAATTTCATATGAGGTGGGGTTGGTAAATGACAGCAGTAAAGTGAGGATTTGGAAGTCAATGGAAAACAATGACTTCTGATTCCCTTTCTGGAAATTTTGATTAAGCAGTATGAGAAAAGATTCTACCAATGCTAGGAAGGAAGTCTAGGAATGCATGAGGAAACCCACATCTCTGTGAATAATAGAACATGGAAAGAAAATGAGATGAAGAGACCCAAAGTGAGGGGAATTTGGTTTTTACAGAACAGGAATTCCAGAGGACACAATGGAAGGGTCAAACTCTTGGAGGGAGAAACAAAAAGGATGGGTCCAAGAGGGATAAAGATGAGAAAATGAAGGATGGGAGCTGGGATTTACCCCTAGTAAGTCAGCAGTTAAGTACTACAGGCATAATTTAGAGAACAAGGTGTGAGCAGATCTGCTGAAGATCATGAGTGATTAGAAGATTGAAATGTACCTTATTCAATGACTTATTTGTTCCTCTTGAGATCTTAGCAGGGGCATCAATGAATGTGGAATGGACTTTATTCATAGAATTTCAACCTATCATAAATTTCAGGCTAATTCTCTGGCTGAAGTAGCATGTAAGGGCATCGCATGTATTGCAGGGAAACAATTCAGATTAGATGTAAGAAAACACTTCCTGATACTAAAGTTGCCCCAAATGTGGAAAATATCTTAGTTGTTCCAATATGGCCTTGTCTTAGGAAGTAATGGATTCTCCTTCACTGGAGATTTTAAGCAAAGATTTTATCACTATCTATCTTGTATGCAATGTGGAGGCTTCTTATTCATGTGATTAATTGGATTAAAAACCTCTGAGGTTCCATTTCCTTTCAAATTCTGGATCCTGAGCAGTATGTGATCAGGATGTTTATGCATCATCAGGATTGTAGGGAAGAAGATGGAATGGAAGACTGCAAGTCAGTTGTCAAAGTCAATAGGATTGTAGAACTGAGAACATGATTGGAGGAGATTTGTCAGATTTCACAAATTTCCAAATGGATAAATTAGTAATAAGAAGGTATATTTGTATGGAGCTTTAAAGAATGTAAGATGCTTTCCTCACATCTCTGTGAAATAGATAGGATAAATATTATTTTTATTTTGCAAATAAGAAAATTGAAACCCTGAGAAGTTAGGTAGCTTGCCCATGATCACATATCCAATGAAGACCTGTAAAATAGAATTCAAATCCAGATTTCTTCACTTTAAGTACAGTAACCAATCTATTTCTCAAGAGTTTTTCAAGATTGGAAGCAAAAGAATGATTGGGAACCGATAAGTGGAAAGGTATCAAAGAGTATACACTCTTCCAATAAAGGACAGGGGGCTAGCCTTTAAGAAGGAAGACTTAGTTACTGCTAATTTGTATGCACTATAAGATCAAAAAATGAAAATGACTATTTCCCAACTTGGGGAAATTTAAGCCAGTCTTAGTTATTTCTCTTGAGGAAAGCTATGATAATGAAGAGCATGCTTAATAAATGCCAAGGATAATCATGCTACAGTCAACTTCCAGATATTCATGTGCAGATTACATTCATCACAGTTATATTTTATCTTTGCCTGGAATTTACTGAATTTCCAAATCACTGTGAACTAAACTATAAGAACAGTTCTTCTTTGAAAAACCATCATTCTTTTGATTATCACAAATAAAATAGAATTAAAAATTATTATTGAAGTGGCCAATATTCATGTGCAGATTATGTTCATCAAAGTTATATTTTATCTGCCTAGAATTCACTGTTTCCAAATCACTATGAACTAAACTATAAGAATAGTTCTCCTTCAAGAAGGTATCATTATTGTATCACAAATTGAATGGAATTTAAAAAATACTATTAATGTGACCAATGTGTCAGTGTAGTCTCTCTGCTACCTCTCTTTATGTCTTCTCTCATTAGGTCTTTTAAAATTTTGTTTATGGTCTTTTGTAATTTATATCCATCATTTACTTTTTTGTATGTGTAGCATTTTGACTATGTCCATTAGCTGAAAAATAAGTCACTTGCCATTTTTCAAATCAGCAACTCTATATTAAATGTTTATATTTGTGTTGGTGAAGATATGAGACCTCTGAGTAATAAAGTTTCCCCATTCATTTGAAGAAAAAATGGTATGTATAGAACACACTTTTATATGTTATTGAATCCAAGAGAAGCAATTACTCATAATTGGAAAAAGTTAGGAGTCGATATTTTTATATATTTTTTATTTATTATCTCTTCATATCCCCTAAAGGAGACAAAAAATAACTTTTAATACTTCCTTTACACTTGCAATATGCAAGACTGTCTATAAAATGTCAAAACTAAAAGGGCCCACACACTCAAAGGCTTTATATTCAAATGAGTTTGAAGATTAAAGGTAGAACACATAGAAAATGGTCATTTTTTTTTGTCAGGGTATTCCAGCATACTCTGAAGTGAGCATTTCTATTGACTCTTCTCTCTTTATTTTATTTCATTTTTTTTAGATTTTTGCAAGGCAAATGGGATTAATTGGCTTGCCCAAGGTCACACAGCTAGGTAATTACTAAGTGTCTGAGATCGGATTTGAACCCAGTTCTCCTGACTCCAGGGCCAGCGCTCTATCCACTGAGCCACCTAGCCAACCTTGACTCTTCTCTTTAGGAATTTCCCCGTCTCTTCAGAAAAATTGCAATGTCTACTCCAGAATCGACCATCACACACAAAGTTCTATAAATGCAACAGGTATAAGTAATTTGTGGCAGGAAAAAGCATAAACAATTGATAGTCTCAGAGATGGCTAGGGGTTAGTATAATGATTGAGTCATAAAGGAAAACAATGATTATGAGAAAGTTTAGTAATTGAATGTCAAGTATCAGCAAACTGCATTTTTCAAGTGTGTTGTATGGAGAGTAAAGGCTGTCCAATTCAGGCATTGTTTCCAAGGGGACAGGTGCCTAGGCATAGAATTTATTTTTGCCAGCGAGAAAAGAAAGAAATCTTAAGAAGAAAAGAAAGGAAAGACCTTAGGTTACATGGGATGACCATTTGGGGGAAAAAAAAAAGGTCAACAATTTGTGACATCTTCTGAGTCCTAAGGTTCTGAATAAAGGGGAAACTTCAATCTGAAGGAACAAACAGATTGACTCTTTTTTTTTCTTAGGTTTTTGCAAGGCAAATGGGGTTAAGTGGTTTGCCCAAGGCCACACAGCTAGGTAATTATTAAGTGTCTGAGACCGGATTTGAACCCAGGTACTCCTGACTCCAGGGCCGGTGCTTTATTCACTGCGCCACCTAGCCACCCCCAGATTGACTCTTGGGAAGTCCTGTAGCTAGAATGCAGTAGAATTGTGGTGAGCGTCATAATTTTTGCCTGATTAGAGTGATGACTAAGACTCATAAAGTGACAGACCTCATAGTAGCCAAAATGTTGAATTGTTTTTCTTAGTTTTTCTAGCAGCAACCTAAGTAAAAGGGAGCTCCCTTGTCACACAAAGTTTTGGCAATGAACTTTTTTGAAAAATTAAATTTTGTTTTATTTTCAAATGAAGATCATTTTTCCTCTCCTTCACATTCTTTATCTCCATTAAGATAGTAAGGAAAACACATCTGTTATAGACATGAAGAGTCAAGCAAAAAGTTTTGCTTGACTGCATTGGCTGTTTCCAAAATAATTATGTTATCAATTGGCAACAGAGTTCATCACCTGTCATGTAATTGGAAGTAATCATGAATTCCATGTAATTAAGATTGGTCATTGTGTTAATCTGTGTTTCCTTTCAAACTTGTTTGTCTTTAATAATATTGTTATTGTATAAATCTTATTCCTGTATCTTCCCACCTCACTGATTATTTTAATTTTTCTTGGTGTAATTGATGTTCATATATAATTTACATATAATCTACCCCAATTATTGGTATCCGCTTATTTGCCAGTTATTTGCTGTCACAAAAAGTCCCTCAGTATTGTTATACATAGGGCTCCTTTACTTTTGTCTTTGATCTCTCTTTGGGGATTAAGCCTCCTGGCAATTTCAGTGATCTTTCAGTATAGTGTGAATGGCTTCCCTAGCATTACCTTAAGATATGCTTTCCAACAATTATAATTTTACTTTTTGTCAACTTTGCCCATCTGATATGTGTGAGGAGGATCCTCTGAGTTGTTTAATTTTCATTTCAGCTATTAGAGACTTGGAACACTTTTTACACATTATAGATTGAATTTCTTTACTTGAGAAAGTTTAATATATATATCCTTTGACCACATATGTATTGGGTAATGGCTTTTATTGTTACATATTTAGATCAGTTCTCTCTTTATTTGATTTGAGAAATCAGAACCTTTCTGCAAAGATTTTTTAATGAATCAGAACAATTTAACTGTTCCCTTTCTAATTTTGCCTTGACCGATTTTGTTTGTACAGAAGTTTTTCAATTTTTCTGCCATCAAAAATATCCATTTAGGGCGGCTAGGTGGTGCAGTGGATAGAGCACCGGCCCTGGAGTCAGAAGTAGCTGAGTTCAAATCTGGCCTCAGACACTTAATAATTACCTAGTTGTGTGGCCTTGGGCAAGCCACTTAACTCCATTGCCTTGAAAAAACCTTTAAAAAAATTCATTTAATCTTCTGTGATCCTTGTTGTTCTTTGATCAAAAGAAATCTTCTGTTACTATAGTGGGTTAAATCTAAATTTGATTTAATCCAGTGGGTTGAAAAGTTTTCTTTAAGATGCAATAAGTTTTTCAGGTTTTTTTTTCCCACCAATTCTCATGACTTCTAAAACCTCTCTAAAATATAATATTAGAAACAAAACAATTTCAACTAAAGTTCAAGACCATAACAAACCTAGGAAGGTAGTAACGTTTTAACTGATGTAGATATTGACAACAGGAAGAATGAGAGATCTGTTGACACTCTGGACAGGATCTAGATAGGAATGGCTTAGCTGAGTATTCCATTATGGGACCATAATGCCAAACTCCAAACATGGTAGTTCCCTGTCATTGATAGAAAAGGCAGTTTGTTATGGAAATCTAGAAAAAAATATTTTACATTTTGATGTCTATCAACTTCTTTCTAGTTTAATCCTTAAATATTGTCTAGATGATATTACTTCACTAAGTTTTCTGTCAACTTAATTTTCCTCTACCACTTTTTATTATTTTATGAAATCACAATTTCCACCAGCATTCTATCCTGTAGTTTTGTGATGGCATCCTTATTGTTGTTTGTCCTTCTTTCTAGAAGGAGAGCATGATATCAGGGAGATGATGCCATGACAAGAAAGTGATTTGGATTTGAGTGGGGGGATTCTGTGCCAAGTCACCAGTCACATTTCTCCTCTTGAGTTGTCTGTGTCCAGTGGTCAGATATGGATCAGGACAACTGGAGTTAGCTCTGGATGTAAGGCAATTGTAAGCTAAGTGACTTACCTAAGGTCACACAGCTATTAATTGTCAAGTGTCTGAGGTCAGATTTGAACAGATTGTCCTGAATCCAGGGCTGACATTCTCTCCACTTAACTACCTAACTTATCTATACAAGTCACCAGTGGAGTGAAATACGGCTGTGTTTCTGTTCCATGATTTTTATTTTATTTTGTTCTGTTTTGGGGGGAGGAGTTCTTAAATTTTTATTATTCCAATTACATGCAATGGTAGTTTTCAATAATCATTTTTTTCAAGATTATGAGTTTTACACTTTTCTCCTTCCTTCTCTACCTTAACCAAGAGAAAGCAATTTAATATAGGTTTAATTTAGCATGAGTAACCATGCTAAACATAAATCTATATTAGTCATGCTATTAAAAGAAGAATCAAATCAAAATGGATAAAAAATTAGTGAGAAAAAATACATAAAACAATTTTAAAAAGTTGAAGGTCATAAACTTTGGTCTGTATTTAAGCTCCACAGCTCCTTCTCTGGACATGGATGGTAGTTTCCATCACAAGTCTTTTAGAATTGTCTTTGATTATTGTACTGCTGAAATGAACAATTCCACTATAGTGGATCATCACCCAGTGTTGCTATAGGGTGTATAATGTTCACTCAGCATTAGTTTAAGGAAGTCTTTCCAGTCTCTTCTAAAGTCCCATCCTTCATGATTTCTTATAGAGCAATAGTGTTCATCACATTCATATATCACAATTTGTTCAGTCATTCCCCAATTGATGAACATCAATTTCCAATTCTTTGCTACCACGAAAAACACTGCCATAAATATTTTTGTACATGTGGATTTTTGCTCGTTTTCATGATGTCTTTGGGATACAGACCTAGTGGTATTGTTGGATGAAAGAGTATGTACAGTTTTATGGCCTTTTGGGCATAACTGCAAATTACTTTCCAGAAAGGTTGGATCAATTCACAATTCTACCAACAATGCATTAGTGTCCCAGGTTACCCACATCCTTTCAAACATTGCTCATTTTCTGTTTTAGTCACATTGACCAATTCTAATAGGTGTGAATTGTTCCCTCAGAGTTGCTTTAATTTGCAGTTCTTTAATCAATAATGGTTTGGAGAATTTTTATATGACCAGAGATAGCTTTAATTTTTCCATCTGAGAATTGCCTTTTCACATCTTTTGACCATTTATCAATTGAGAAATGACTTGTATTCTTATAAATTTGACTCACTTCTCTATATATTTTAGAAATGAATCCTTTGTCATTGTTTTCCAACTTATTGCCTTTCTTTTAATCTTGATTGCATTGGCTTTATTTATTTATTTGTTTGTTTCTTTCTTTTAGGTTTTTGCAAGGCAAATGGTGTTAAGTGGCTTGCACAAGGCCACACAGCTAGGTAATTATTAAGTATCTGAGGCTAGATTTGAATTCAGGATGACTCCAGGGCAGGTGCTCTATTCAATCCTCCACTTAGCCACACTTGCATTGTTTTTATTTGTACACAAACTTTTCAATTTAATGTCATCAAAATTATCTGTTTTGTATTTTATAATGATATTTTTTCTTTGGTCATAAACTGCACCTCTTTCATTAGATCTGATAGGCAAACTACCCCTTATGTTCTCCTAATTGACTTATGAGATAATCTTTTGTGTTTACATCTTGTACCCTTTTCTATCTTATCTTGGTATAGGTTGTGAGATGTTGGTCTATGCCTATTTTTTTTGCCATATTTCTTTTTCCCCAACAGTTTCTATCAAAGAGTGAGTTCTTATTCCAGAAACTGGAATCTTTGGGTTTATCAATCAGCTTTTACTATAGTCATTTACTGCTGTGCTGTTTCTTTTGCACTGACCTACCACTCTATTTCTTAGTACCAAACCATTTTGATAACTAATACTTTACAGTATAATTTTAGATCTGGCATGACTAAGCTACCTTTCATTGCAATCTTTTTCATTAATTCTCTTTATATTCTTGACCTTTTGTTCCTCCATATGACTTTGTTACTATTTTCTTCAAGCTCAAAAAAAAAAGGAATTTTTGGAAGTTTGAATGTTAAGGCATGGAATAAGTAATTTAATTTAGGTAGAATTGTCATTTGTATTATATTGGCTCAGTTTACCCCTGAGCAATTGAACAGTTTTTTTAGATCTGATATTATTTGCATGAAAAGTGTTTTATAGTTGTTTTAATATAACTTCTGAGTTTGCCTTGGCAGGTAGACTCCCAGTATTTTATATTGTCTGTAGTTAGTTACTTTAAATGACTATCTCTTGCTGGTGTGTCTTATTGGTGATATATAGAAATGCTAAATATTTAATTGAGTTTATTTTTTATCCTGCAACTTTGCTAAAGTTGTTAATTATTTCAGTCAGTCTTTTAAATAATTTTCTAGAGTTCTCTAAGTTATACTGTCATTTCATCTGCAAAGTGAAAATTTTGTTTCTTCATTACCTATTCTAATTCCTTCAGTTTCTTTTTCTTCTCTTATTGCTTAGATTGTCAAATTTATTGGCATCCAGTTGGACAAAATAGCTTCAAATTATTACTCTAATTCCCTCCTCATGGGTGGTAAAATCACCTTTTTTTGTTTTTGATAATGGTAATTTTGTTTCTTTCTTTTTAAAATCATTTTATTGACTTTTTCAGAAAGCTAACTCTTAGTTTTATTTATTAGTTCAATAGTTTTCTTACTTTCAATTTTATTAATTTCCCCTTTAATTTTAGAATTTTTAATTTGGTGTATATAATTGAGAATTTTTAATTTTTTCTCTATTTTTTTGAGTTGCAAGGCCAACTCATTGATGTCCTCTTTCTCTATTTTACTCATATAAGCATTTAGATATATATTATTTCCCCTAATAACTGCTATGTTGTCTCCTTATTATAACTGTTTTGTATGAAATTATTAATTATTTCTATGATTTGTTGTTTGACTTTTCTTTAATTCTTTAAAATTAGTTTTTAGTTTCCAATTAATTAAGTCTATCTCTCCATGGTCCTTTATTGTACATGATTTTTTTTATAGTTTTTGCAAGGCAATAGGGTTAAGTGGCTTGCCCAAGGCCACACAGCTAGGTAATTATTGTGTCTGAGGTCAGATTTGAACTCAGGTACTCCTGACTCCAGGGCCAGTGCTCTATCCACTGTGCCCACCTAGCTGCCCCATTTTGTATGTGATTTTTATTGCATCATGAAGTGAAAAGAATGCATTTAATATTTCTGCTTTTTTCATTTGATTATGAGATTTTTTTATGCCCCAATACATGGTCAATTTTTGTGTAGGTGCCATGTACAACTGGAAAAAAAAAGAACTACATTCTTTTCCATCATCTTTCAATTTTCCACAGAGGTCTTTTTCTAACTTTTCTAACATTCTGTTTAGCTGCTTAACTTCCTTCTTGTTTATTTTTATTTATCTAATTCTGAGAAAAGGAGGTTGAGGTTTTCCACTAGCATAGTTTTCCTGTCTTTGTCTTTCTGTAACTCATTTAGCTTCTCCTTTAAGAATACGAGTGCTACAACACTTAATGTATCTCTGTCTAGTATTGAAACTATTTCGTTGTCTATGGTAGCTTTTAGGAGGGTGTAATTTCCTTATCCCTTTCAATGAGATCTATTTTTGCAACTGATTTTTCTGAGATAAGGATTGCTACCCTTTATTTTTTCACTGCAGCTGAAGCATAATATATTCTGCTACAAATTCTGCTTCATCTCTCTGCTTTAAATGTGTTTCTTGCAAGCAGCATATTGTAAGGGTCTGGTTTTTTTCCTATGTATTTTAACATAATGCTTTCAATGATGTCAGATGTCTAAAATGAGGATGAACATGACATCAAGATCAGCTACCACACTGACAATAAATTATTTAACTTGAAAAGATTACAAGTCAAGACTAAAGTGAAGGGAAAATTAGTACATGGTTTTTTTTTTTTGTTCATAGATGATGAGGCTGAGACATAACAAAATATAGATCATTCTTTGCTACTTGTGCTAATTTTGGCCTGACAACTAAAAACAAGAAAATAGCACTAGTTCCAGAGCTTACAGCAAAAAGAGAGAATAAGTGCTGTGAATAAGTTCACTTACTGGCAGTTTACTTTTCAAGGATACTCATCAGTAATGAAGTTGATGTTCACGTTGTCAGAGCTAAGTTAATGTTTGAGAGGCTCCAAAGCTGCCTACCACACTAAAGGTGTATAGAACTGTTGTGCTGACCTCATTGTTTCATGCCTATGAAACCTGGATAGTATGCCAACACCATCCTAAGAAATTGAAATGCTTTTATTTGAGCTGTCATAGGAAGATCTCAAAAATCATCTGACTAGGTAAGGTATCAGACACTAAGGTCCCTTCTTGAGTTGAACTGCCAAGCATTCATACCACTACAGAGAGTGAAACTCTAATGAATTGGTCACGTTAGTTTGAATACTAAACATAATTTTCTTGAAAGACTATTTTATTGAGAACTCACACAAGTCAAGCATTCACACACACAGAGGTTACATTTAGTGATACAAAGATTCAAAGTCTCACTGAAGAACTATGAAATAAATTGTGAGACATGGAAGACATAGGACCGCCTAGCATTATATGCTCACATAAAAGAAGGCACTATGCTCCATAAGTAGAGTACAGTAGCTCAAAAGAAACATGAGATGTATGAACTTAGAGATATCCCCAGTCCAAATGATCATATGTATTATTTGTGCCTGACCTGTGGAGTCTTCTTAGCTCATAATGATCTGATCAGCTGTAATCAAAATTTTGCTCCAACATAATGATGCCATTTTAGTCCTTCAAAGGATAACCACAACCACAACCATGCTATTTATCTTATTAATGAATTAATATACAAACTCTAGGATGTCACAGTCCTCTACTTAGCAAATGGATGATAAATTTATTGATTAAGGCAGTTTACTTGGGTTAGAAATTGTTTCGGTTATAGTTCTTATTTTTAGGAAATGATAGTTTGTAGAGTTGTTTTTTTTTTTCTTTTATTCATTTTCCTCTTTAAGCTTGACTATCATACCATTGAAAGCAAGATTGTAATTTATTTAATTATACCTCATTTCTTTTCATTTTTTACTTATCTTCTGTGTTCAGTTTGATCATTGTTCTAGTAACTTGATGATACACAGAGAGCTGACTTACAAATGACTCCCACATTAGTAACTGATAACTTCTGATCTATTAAAATATAGCAAACTTTATTTTGTGATGTGATTTCATAGTCAAAATTTTCTTGATAAAATTATTCATAATATGACATGAAATTTCTTTGTTCCTTATAAGCTATGGGTCAAATATTTCTTGATTCTAAATCATATCCTTGCTTTTTTTGGAGTCATGGAATATTAAATTATATGCAGTTTTATTTAGACATTATTCTTCATTGAATTTATCTACCTAGTCATCCTCTATACCAGGTGTTAGACATAAAAATTATCTTTACATATAAAAAAGGTTGTATAGTGTAGTGGATAAAGAGCTGGTGTTAAAGCCAAAGGAAGTCATTACTAAATATTGCCACCATAAAAGAAGAACTTTGACTTAAGTGGAAATTAGAAACAATTTTTTCGGGAGTGGGTAAAAAATCATGCATGTTCAAAGTTTGCTTTGTTGATTTATTGACTACTTTGATCAGGTAAAGTCTATTAACATCTCACTGCTGCCCAGGCAGCTTGTTAAGTTTACAAATTGCAAAGCAGTCTACCTGATACTGGTAGAGTTCCCTCATCAGGAATTTTATATATCAATTAAATCATAAGTCTGACTTCATCTTCATGATTGTATTTTTTTCTTTCAAAAGTTCATCTCAGGTGGCTAGGTGGTATAGTGGATAGAGCACCAGCCCTGGAGTCAGGAGTACCTGAGTTCAAATCCGGCCTCAGACACTTAATAATTACCTAGCTGTGTGGCCTTGGGCAGGCTACTTAACCTCATTTTCTTTGCAAAAAAAAAAGTTCATCTCATGCACAGAACTATGAGATTACCAAACATCCCATGAAATTATTTTTCTTGTTTCATTTGGATATAAAGCCAATTTTGTCAATTTCGTTTGTCTCTCTAAGAAGGACTTGTGATCCATTTTCCATTTATCTATAATGTATTTTTTGCCTTTTGGTATCATATTATAATGAAAAAATAAACTTGAAAAGATTATTTCCTCAATAATGTAGATTCTTTCATCACTGTTCTCATCAAAGTTCTCAGATTAAGATATTAAAATAATGTTTACTGACAATCATTCTAAAAGTTAGCAGTTTGCCTTGTCTCATCACCAATAAAACTGAAGCTAGGGAAAATGCCCAAGACTGAGGGTTACTTTTCCTTTACTTTGACTCATGTGCTATTTTGGTAAGAAAAAAAAGATAACTTAGTGGTCAGTGTACTAGTGTGGAGCCTCTCCCCACTCAACTAGGTAAGTTCTTTAAAAACATATAGTTAATTGCTAAAGTGGTGCATTAAGTTTTTTTTTTTTCACATGTATTGCCTTTGCAGAACTTGTATTCTTACTGGCATAACCTTCAAAAATCCAGAGCCATATTATATCCCTAATGAGACATTTGTGGAGAGCTCTATTCTCATGGATTTCTGAATTGTATTCTCTGTGGAGTTGACTTCACTGGGAGCTACAATATTATCCATATCAATCTGAAAGAAATAATTGCTAAATATCCCCAACACAGGAAGAAAAGCTTTGACATAAGTGGAAAATATTTTTTGGTATATAAGAGCCCTGTAGTAACAGTGAAGAGTGAAACAATGAGTGGAAGAGGAAAGGACCGGATGAATCCTTTGGCTGGCAGGGGTTTCACTTCATCCCCAGAAGAATAACACCTTTTAATTGATAAACAAAACAAATAAAGAGGTGATATTTTTGCTCCTGGCTTTTACCTTGCTGACACCTGAATATAGATCAGAAAAACAAAATTCTTTTCTAAATTTGGAAAATTAAAAATTAGAAAAGTCAGATACAAAATATGAATTGGAAGATCCCATCCAACTAATGATGCCTGAATTTATCAGAAAAGCATTTGGATGAATGCATAATTAAATGAACATAACTTCATTAATTCAACATTTAGATAAAAATGATCATATAAACATGAAAAAAAGCAAAAAAGATGATCTTAGCAATATGGCATTAGGGAATTATAAACAGACTTCTTCATTCTAAATTTATTTTATCAGCAATATGCCAACTTTGGTTCTTCCTGCCTTAACTAGACAACCTACTGTATCCCTCACCCCAATTCTGATACAAAAATCTAGGAAAAATAGAAACCATAAAATTATGATATGAAATTCCCTGTCTATTAGGTGTAAGTTAACACTATCAAACTTTTAAAAAAGTCTATCTCTTTTGCCCTAAGGAAAAGGAACTAAAGGTAAATGTGAAGGTATTTCTCAACTTAAAACAAACCAAACTTTAATTGGCCTTTTAATTCAATTTTAAATGTATGTTTTGATCAGCATAACTCTATGTGAGAAATCTTCTATTGCTCATTTCTGAAGCCATAAGAAAAACTGACCGAAAAGCAATTTTAGGGGGAACCCTGGAACAAAGTCATAAGCCAAGAAACTATGGTCAGTAAACTGAAGACATTGATCAGTATTGTGATTATTATTGTAGATCCAAAGATGACACAAAATGCAATGTAAAAATGAGAATGATGGCATATCAAGTAGAGAATCAAGAAAAAAGTGATTTCCTTTAAAGGACTTCATGAGTACCTAGAAGAAAAGAAGCAAGAGTTTTTTGGGGTTTTTATTGTTTTTAATAAAGATTTTATTTATTTTGAGTTTTACAATTTTTCCCCCTAATCTTCCTTCCTTCCCCCCACTCCCCCACAGAAGGCAACTTGTCAGTCTTTACATTGTTTCCATGGTATACATTGATCCAAATTGAATGTGATGAGAGAGAAATCATATCCTTAAGGGAGAAACATAAAGTCTAAGAGTTAACAAGATCAGACAATAAGATATGTTTTTTTTTCTAAATTAAATGTAATAGTCCTTGGTCTTTGTTCAAACTCCACAGTTGTTTCTCTGGATACAGATGGCATTCTCCATTGCAGAGAGCCCCAAATTGCTCCTGATTGTTGCACTGATAGAATGAGCAAGTCCATCAAGTTTGATTTGATTATTGCCACCCATGTTGCTGTTAGGGTGTACAATATTTTTCTGGTTCTGCTCATCTCACTCAGCATCAATTCATGCAAGTCCCTCCAGACTTCCCTGAATTCCCATCCCTCCTGGTTTCTAATGGAACAATAATGTTCCATGACATACATATACCACAGTTTGCTAAGCCATTCCCCAATTGAAGGACATTTACTTGATTTCTAATTCTTTGCCACCACAAACAGGGCTGCTATGGATATTTTTGTATAAGTGATGTTTTTACCCTTTTCTTCATGATCTCTTCAGGGTACAGACCC
The DNA here is from genome assembly GCF_037893015.1 of Macrotis lagotis. NCBI lineage: Eukaryota > Metazoa > Chordata > Mammalia > Peramelemorphia > Peramelidae > Macrotis > Macrotis lagotis. Next base: position 231,793,341 of record NC_133659.1, on the reverse strand, counting down.
AGTAGTCGTATTGCTGGATCAAAGGGTATGCACATTTTTGTTGCCCTTTGGGCATAGAAACAAACATTCTAACTTGATTCTCTAAGCAATAAATCTTATTCCCTCATAAGAAAGCAAGGGTTTTTTTTTTGACTTTTTAATAAAAGTTTTTGAAGAATTTAAATATTCTAGCGAACCTTTCCCAAGTTATGATCTCCTTGAAAATTATAATTGAAGAAACAAATCAATTACTCTAAAGAAAAAACTAAAACTAAAACAAATCTAAAACTTTATCAAATAGGGAAAAAAACCTAAGGATGTATCAAAAACAACTGACTTTGAAAATAAGTCAGCAAGAGAAAATTTGAGAATCATTAGACTTCTTGGGGGAAAAAAAGATGTGAAAAAAAACCTCATCACTATATTTTGGGAATTTACAAATTTAAAGTGACCCATTAGAATTAGAGGGAAAAAATGTAGAGGAAAACCCTGAAATCACCACCTGAAAGAAGACTTAAAAGAAAAAATCCAGGCTTTTTAAAGTCAAAATCCAGAACTTCTTTGTCAGAGAAAAATATTGTAAGGCTACAGAAAGATTCAATCAGGTTATAAATGAAGTAACCACAATTAGAATCACATAATACTTAGTTTCTATTAATATCAATGAGAGGACAGGTTGAAAGATAGACTGAAAGGTAAAAGATATGGGCTTACAAAGAATAACCTATTTTCTAAAGCTAAGTATACTTCAGGACAAAATAAATCTTTTAGTGGAATAGAAGACTTCCAAGCATTTTTAGTGAAAGACCAGAATTGTTGAATAGGAACACTGAAACATAAACACAATAATTCAGAGAAATGGAGAAATAGAAATCCATTTGAGAAATTCTCAAGTAGTATATAATAATTCCATGCTAATATATTCAAATTTATTGAGAAGAAACAACTGTCCCTCCAAATCTTACAATCTTTAATGAGTATTGAAGGAATTATATAAGAAAAATAGGAAGATCCCAGAGTAGACCTCATTCTGAGGTTTTTAAGATGAGAAAATGAAATATAGTTTAAAAAAAACAAGAACAGTGTAGGAAAAAAGAAGAGGAAATTTATATTTCATCTAATTTGAGATTGTGAGGAAAAGTGTATACAAATATGGAGAAAGAGATGGGGGGGATCAAGCATTAAAAGACCCTTACTCTATTTGGAAGGAAGCAAAGGAGAATTGAATACACATATAAACTTATTACTTTTACTCTTTAAAAAATCATTTTTAATTAAAGTTTTGAGTTTCAAGTTATATTCTTCCCTCCTTCCTTCTCTTTCCCTCCTTGATATGGCAAGTAACCAGATATAGTTTATACATGTTCAATTATGTAAAACATTTTCACATGTCATTTTCTACAAGAATATTTGAATAAAAAAATGAATGAAAGAAAGTGAAAAATAGCATACTTCAGTCTAGAGTCAAACAATATCAGTTCCTTTTCTGGAAGTGTATAGTATGCATCATCATTAGTCCTTTGCGATTTTCATGGATTTTATGGTATTGGGGAGAAAACTAAGTCATTCACAATTCTTCATCACTGCTATTGCTTTGTACAATGTTCTCCTGCTTCTGTTCACTTCCCTAAACATCAATTCATACAAGTCTTTCCAAGTTTTTCTGATCATCCTGCCTATCATTTCTTATATTATAATAATATTACATTACAATTATATACCACAGCTTGTTTAGTTCCCCAATTGACATGCATCATTTCCATTTCCAATTCTGTCACTATAAAAAGAACTGCTATAAATATTTTAGTACAAATTGGATTTTTTCTTCTTTTTTGAAACAACATAAGCTTTAAGACATATTCAAATAGTATATTTTAGAAATATAACAAAGTCAATGGAGAAATAAGTGAGGATTAAGTGAAAAAGTGAGTGTTATTAATACTGAGGAGAGAATAGTCACAAATAAAACAAACTCCTTAATCATGAAGATAAAAATCATCCCATCATATTCAACCCATGCTCATGCTCTCTTGTCCATATGTATACCTTCTAACTAATAATGCAAAATTTCTTCAGATTTACAAGCATCATATTTCCATGCAGGTATGTAAAATTTTTCAACTTATGGTATATCCTTTATGATTTCTCTTTTCTGTTTACCTTTTTATGATACTCTTGAGTTTTGTATTTGAAAGTCAAATTTTCGATTCATCTCTAATCTGTTCATCAGAAATGCTTGAAAAGTCCTCTATTTCAATGACTATCTATCCCCACCCACTGAAAGATTATACTCAGTTTTGCTGAGTAGGTGATTCTTGCTTTTAATTCTATCTCCATTGCTCTATGAAATGTCACATTCTTAACCCTCTAATCCTTTAATATAAAAACTGGTTAATCTTGTGTTATCCTAGCTGTGATTTCATGATACATGAATTGTTTCTTTCTGCTTGTTTTGAATGTTGTCTACTTGAATTTGGTTATATTCCTGGGGTTTTTCATTTGGGGATCTTTTTTCAGGAGGTTGGTAGATTCTTTCAGTTTCTATTTTATTCATTGGTTTTAGAGAATCAGGGCAATTCTTTTTTTTCTTTTGCAAGGCAAATGGGGTTAATTGACTTGACAAGGCCACACAGCTAGGTAATTACTAAGTGTCTGAGGTCGGATTTGAACTCAGGTAATCCTGACTTCAGGGCCAGTGCTCTATACACTGCGTCACCTAACTGCCCTGAATCAGGGCAATTCTTGATGATTTCTTGAAAGATGTGTGGTTTTATCCTTTATCGTGGTTTTTAAGAAGTTCAATAATTCTTTTTTATTTTAATTTTTGCAAGGCAGTGGGGTTAAGTGGCTCACCCAAGGCCACATACAGCTAGGTAATTATTAACTGTCTGAGGCTGGATTTGAACTCAGGTACTCCTGACTCCAGGGCTTGTGCTGTATCCACTGCATTGCCTAGCCACTCCTCAATAATTCTTAAATTGTGTCACCTGGATCCATTATTTTAGGTTTGTTGTTTTACTAACAAGATATTTTACATTTTCTTTGATTTTTCTTTTCATTATTTTGGTTTGATTTGATGACTTTTTGATGTCTCATTGAGTCATTAACTTCCTCTTATCCAGTTCTAATTAAAGAATAATTTTCTTCAGGGAGATTTTATGCCATTTTTTCCATTTGGCAATTTTACTTTTTAAAAAGGTTTTGTTTTTTTTCAGTGAATTTTTGTATTTTCTTTTTCTATGTGTACAATGTTTTTTAAAGCATCCTTCTCTTCATTTGACTTTTTTATCTCTTTGACCATTTGGTCTTTTCTGTTTAAAGTGTTATTTTCTTCAATATTTATTGTGCCCCCTTTACCAAACTGTTATTTCTTTCCTCAATTTTTCCTCCATATTTTTTACTTAAATTTTAAAATTCTTTTTGAGTTCTTCCAAGATTTTTTTTAAGTTGGAGACCAACTCTTCTTTGAGGCTTTATATGTAACAATTTCAATTTTGTTTTCTTCTCAGTTTGTGTTTTGATCTTTTTCTTTCACCATGGTAACTGTAGTCAGAATCATTTTTTCTTTGTTGCTCATTTTCCCAGTCCATTTCTTGACTTTTAACTTCATGTTAAAGTAGAGCTCTGCTTCTGGGATGAAGCAGGCACTGTTCCAAGTTTCCAGGGGATTGTTTTGTACAGTCGTTTTTCAGAGATAATTCTGGGGACCTTTAAGTTTTCAGTTCTTTCAGGTTGGTAAGATCTACACAGACATCATATGTTTGCTACTCTCCTACCCTGTGTTATTCTCTGTGAGCAGCCAAAAGTATCATTTTCCATCCTGGAACTGAAACCAGTTCTGCTGTGGTCTAAAGCTCTGACATGATATTAACTCTTATTCACCCTGGAACTGAAACCCAGATGCACATACAGGCAATGCACTCAGTGTCAGCAAAGGAATCCTTGTAATTTCCTTATTACCAGTTGTCCAAGCCTCTTACTGTCTGTGGGCTGAGAGCTCCTAAAGCTGTATCTTCTAAAACTGATTCAATCAGCTCATAGTTTTCAACTGGTTAGCTAGAGCATGGTCTGCTCTAGCTCAGCCTGGGCTGGAGTGCTCCACTCTTACCCCAGGGGGAATAGACTTTTCCTGACAGCATTCTAAGTTGTCTTGGACCAGAAAATTGTTTCACCTTGCACATTTGTGGGTTCTGCCACTCCAGAATTTGTTTTGAAGCATTATTTAAAGTTGTTTGGAGAGAATTTGTAAGAAGTCAGCTGATTCCTTTCTTTTTCTCTACTGTCTTGACTCTTTTCTCTTTACTTTAGCACTCTGAGTATTGCTATGGTTCAGTGCACTATGCCAGAAGCACAGTATTGTGATATATGACATGTACACAAAAGCTGAGCAAGTATTAGCATATGAAAACTTCACAATCAAATATAGAAAAGCAGAAATATTAAGTGCATCTCTTTTCATATCATGATGCAATAAAATTACATGTAAAAAAGGACCAAGGAAAGATAAACCAAAAAATTAATTGGATACTAAATAATCTAATTTTAAAGAATGAGTGGATCAAACAATTCATAGAAACAATCAACAATTTCATCCAAGATGATGACAACACCAATTAAAGTAATAATTCAGAACTATTTTGCTCAACTATATGCCAGTAAATTTCATAATATAATGAATGAAATGGATGAATATATACTATATAAATTTAGCATTTTTATTTTCTTTAATTTCATATAAAAATAATTTTTAACATTTGTTTTTAAAACTGAGTTTCATGTATAGTTATGCCAAACATCACCATAATAATCATGTTGTGAAAGAAAACATCGACCTTCCCCAACAATAAAGTCTCAGAGGTATGAGAAATATGGTATAGGAATGCTGTCTACAATATTCCCAGTCTAACCCAAACTGAATTAAAATATAATGGGGATGATCTGGAGTGGCTACGTGGCACAGTGGATAGGGCACCAGCCCTGGAATCAGGAGTGCCTGAGTTCAAATCTGGTCTGAGACACTTAATAATTACCTAGCTGTGTGGCCTTGGGCAAGTCACTTAACCCCATTTGCCTCACAAAAGAAAAAAAAAAGGTGTTAAGTACTTTGGGAAAAATATTTCTTTCAGCGGAAGAAAAATAAAATACAATGGGGATGAAATAAAATTTAAAATGGATCATATTAATATGTAATTTTTTTTAAGTCAAGGTCCACAGGAATCTTTATGTGTGGGTTGCAGAACACTATTGTAATTTTAGTTTGATGTCATTTTTATAAGCAGCACTGGAAAAGGAACTTTGTGCTAGTAAAAGAAAAATTCAACTTTTAAAAAATTATTCACCTAGGGAATATAATCAAGTTCAATCTAACTTCTGATCACTTTATCATTAGTGAAGGAAAGGAGGATCACAAGATTTTTATCCAAGGTTTGACCACCTTCTCACAAAATACAAGTTCTAAAATGTATCAAGAGTAAAAAGCAAAGGAAATCCATTTAGCCTATTAGTTGATGCTGTTGAGTTGTTTTAGTCAGGTACAACTCTTCATGACCCCATTTGGGGATTTTCTTGGCAAAGATACTGGAGTGGTTTGTCATCTCCTTCTCCTGCTCACTTTATAGCAAAGGGGCTAAGGTTAAGTTAATTACCCAGGATTGCACAGCTAGTAAATGTTTGAGGCAAGGTGGCACAGTAGCTAGAGCACTGGTCTTGGAGTCAGGAGGACCAGAGTTTGAGTCTGCCCAAAGACAAGTGATACTAACTCTGTGACCCTGGGCAAATTATTTAACCCTGATTGCCTTGTATCCATATCCAGTCATTTACAGTCATCCTGATTCATATCTGGCCACTGGATCCAGATGAATCTGGAGGAGAAAGTGAGGCCAGTGACTTAGCATAGCACATCCTCACTCAAATCTAATTCAAGTGTTTGTTCTGGCAAATGTCTGAAGCCAGATCTGAACTGGTGAAGATGAGTTTTTCATTCTTTTTCATTCCAAGTTCAGTGGGCTATTCACTGCATGGCTTAACTGCTCCAGTTGTTCTTTCCTGGTCTAACAAAACGGAAAGACAGAAATCCAGTCAGACATTTGCTAGTTCTGTAACTTTGGGCATGACAATTAACCTTGATTGTCTCAGTTTCCTCAGCTATGAAATGAGCTGTGGAAGAAAATAACAAACCACCCCCAAATGGGGTCACAAAAAGACAGACATGCCTGGAAATGTCCAAACAGCAGCAAAAAGGAAAACAGTAATTAGAGAACAACACATGAAAGGGATTTCACTCAATTAAATCAACTAAAGGTGATCTTAATGCCCATCAATGTTTAATATCCTTCTGTTATGGCTAAATAAGTCTCTTGTTAATTGTTTAATAATAGAAGTATCTTGTTTTGTTCCAATACTTAATCTATTAGGGGACTAATCCAAGTCAAGTCTAGCCTAGGACAGATGGCAAGCTCATGTAATAGATGATTATTTCCCAGGAATCAAGAGTCCAGATTGATATACACAGTACATGAAATGACTAAAGAACAAAAGGACACCTGGGACAGCAGGCTACTATGAAATCTTAATGGTTCTTTAGACAATGTAGCGAAAAGGATGATGGATTGGGAATTAAATCTGTATTCTAGTCCAGTGACCTCCTTCCCTTCGCCCTTAATGGATTACCTTGGAACTGTGATAGGTAATCTACAGTGAAGGATTCTTATCACTAAAAAAAATTTGTAAGATCTTTCCTCTTCTAAATTTGGATGGAAAAGAACACATCATAAAGGATGAGTATGCATGAATCATTTGCAATGTGCATAGAAAATCTTATATTATCTTCTCCTTCTTTCCCCAACCCCATTCTACCACACTTCCTCATTTCTATCCAAAGGAATGTGTGGGTGGGAAGGGCACATTATTTACATGATGCTATGTATCAAATACTATGCTAAATGCTTTATAAATTCTCTCATTTGATCCTCACAATTCTGTGAGGCATGTGTTGTCATTTCTATCCTGCGATTGAGATAGTTGAGGTAAGTGACTTGCCTGAATTTGAACCCAGTTCTTCACTCGGTCCCAAATAGTTCAGGTCCTCATAACCTCTTACCTGGATGATTGTAATAGTCTTTTAATTGGTCTTCCTACTTTGATTTCTTCCTTGTCAAGTCTATTCTCCACACAACTGCCAGAGTAATTTTCCTCTCATGCAAGCCTGATCTTATCACTTTATTCAACATATTCCAGTGGCTCCATATTTTCTCTAGGATAAGTTATTTCATATCCATCTTATTTCAATTTTACATAAGTTTTATAAGGATAACATAAGGATGAAAACTGTGATTTCATTCTCATAGAGATCAGAAGACAATGATGGAAAACTGATTTCAGAACCAATTTAGAACCAAGGAAGACCCTAGTTCAAATTCATTGTTTGTCATATACTGGCTCCATGACTCTGGGCAAGTCACTTGATTTTTTTGGGGGGGTGTTGCAAGGCAAATGAGGTTAAGTGGCTTGCCCAAGGCCACACAACTAGGTAATTATCAAGTGTCTGAGACTGGATTTGAACCCAGGTACTCCTGACTCCAGGGCCGGTATTTTATCCACTGTGCCACCTAGCCACCCCTAAGTCACTTAATTTTTTATAGCTCTAGGCAACTTTCAAGGTGTTAAATTTTGGGAGAGTTACACTATCTGAGAGGGAGTTATTTATATAACTATTGGTTATAGCAGTCCATATATAATTTATAAATAAGTATATAGGTTATCGGGTTTAAGATTAATGAAAAGGGAAATCAGTGTGTTTGAGAGGACAATAGCCTCTGACTTGAAACTGCAAATTTGAGAGTTAGGATGGGACTAAATTTGAAAAAGGAAGGGTGACTTGCTTTCCAGTAGAATTATAGGGTTGCCCATGGCCTCCTCCCATACCCAATAATATTATGCTCTTGCCTAGACCTCTCTGGGTCTCACTGTTCTGGCACCAGAGTAGAAAAGGACCCATATATACAAAGCAGTTGGGTCCTGCCCTTAGTAGTTATTAGCAGAGGTAGAACAGGACCCATATAAACAAATCAGTTGGGTCCTATCCTTAGTAATTATTAGCAGAGTGTGAGAGTGTTGGCCTAGATGTACATGCCCACAAGTGCCCTAGTGCCCAGACCTTCCTCGAGAATTGTACAGAGCCAGGTCCTAACTTCAAGTCAGAAAACAAAACTCTCTTTGAAATACTTTGCAAATGTGTTTGTGTGTGTTTGTGTGTGTGTGTGTGTTTGTGTGTGTATGGGTCATTCTAAATTATATGTTCACTGCACCTTCACTGCCACCCCCATGGTAGGAAATTATCCTCTTTCCTTCATATTCAAGACTTGTAATCTCCAGCACCTTTAGTTGGGGAGTTTTTCAGAAGAGTAGCCAATAAGGCAGGTCCTCAGATGTCTAGTCCAATTTCCTTAGGAGAAGTTTCTCCATAAAAGTGCCACTCCTGCCTCCAGGAGAGATAGGACTAGGCATAAGAGAAGAAATGCATCCTAGAGGAGGATCTGGGAAAAGGATAGACTCCTATCCAAGAGGGTGAGGATAGCTACAGATAGAGTCATTAGGTTGAATGGAAGTTTAACTAGCTTTTCTATTTACTAGGTGCTTGCTCTTTATTTAATGGATGAATGTTTTTCATATTTTTTTTTTAGGATGGATGATCTTAAATGGGTGAATTCATTGATAAATGAGACTAAAGTAATTTGTATTGTTACTACATTATATGTTTTATTGCTATGATTCTAAAAGTATTTTAAAAAATTACGTGAAGCATTATCTTAGACTGCCAGTAGGTCCCCAGCTATAAGAGGGTCATAAATACTATACCTAATAGAGGGAAAAGTGACTTGCCCAAAGTCACACAGCTAATGAGTGTCTAAAGTTAACTTTGAACTCAGATCCTCCAGACCTTGACCCACTGCACCACACTTCCCAGGCCATCTTCAGCCATCCTGATTCATATATAGCCACATAGACCTAGATGGTTCTGAAGGAGAAAATGAGGCTGGTGACCTAGCACAGCACTCTCCTCATTCAAATATAATCCATGTGCATATCATGGCATCACCTTCCTGATGTCATAGTCTTTTCAAAATTAAGGGCAAATATAATCATCATCTTTACAATCATCATTATCATCATCATCAACATCATCAGTTAAGTAAATAATATAGATATTCAAATAGCTTTTTGTTTAGTTTCATTTTGTAGAGAAGGGTGCAAAAACTTGCAGATTATTGTAAAATACTGTTCAGATCTCTCCTGTGTCACTAACTAGCTATGTGATAATGAGGTAAACCATTTAATATATAAGCATCTATCTCCTCATTTATAAAATTAGAGGAAAGAAAATCTAATCTGATCATTAAAATTCATTCAAATGCTTAGAATTCTGGGAAAGTCTTCAGTCAACTAATAGGAAGCTGTAGGGCTTGTCACATAATACCACAATCTGCAAAAGATGAAGTAAACCCTCAAAGTAGGATAGACAAATACAGAAAATCATGGTCTTGGAAAGACTGGGAAAGAGTGAATATAAAAATATAACAAAAAGTTAAGTATATACTAAAACCTAAAGAACACCACAAGATACAATGTCTAATTCCATTTAAATGGTTGTTAAGCCAGAAGATAAATACAATGAGTAGGACTTCCATTAATGAAATAGCCAGGCAGTCAGCTAGCTGCAAAAGGCCCACATAAACTGAGGGGAAAGGAGATTAGAGATAAAAGAACAGAGAAAGGATTATTTTTGGGAAAAATACATTTTTAGTTATTTTGTTAAATATTTTCCAATTACATGAAAAAATTAGCATTTATTTAAAAATTTTTGCATTCCAATTTCTCTCCTACTCCCAGACCTCTCCTTAAGAAGACAAGCAATATAACAATTACACAAGTGAAGTCATGCAAAGCATTTTCAGTTAGACATATTGCAAGAGAAAACACAGATACAAACCAAGAAAAATTAAAAAAATTTAGAAGTATGGTTCAATCATTATTTGAACCTCATTAGTTCTCTCTCTGGAGGTAAAGAGCATTTTTCATCAGAGGTTCTTTGGAATTATATTGTATCATTGTCTTGATCAGAATGGCAACATCTTTCATTGTTGATCATCTTTGCAACATGGCCAATTCTATTTACAAGGTTTTCCTGGTTCTATTAACTTCATTATCAATAATTCACATGTTTTCCCATGTTCTTCTGAAGGCATTCCACTCATTCTTTCTTTTTTTTTTTAGGTTTTTGCAAGGCAAATGGGGTTAAGTGGCTTGCCCATGTCCACACAGCTAGGTAATTATTAAGCGTCTGAGACTGGATTTGAACCCAGGTATTCCATACTCCAGGGCCGGTGCTCTATCCACTGTGCCACCTAGCCACCCCCACTCATTATTTCTTATAGAATTCCATCACAATCATATACCATAACTTTATTTAGTCATTCTCCAATTGATAGGCATCTCAATTTCCAACTTTTTGCCACCACAACAAAGAGAGGCTATAAATATTCACAAATTCTTTGATAAATGTTTTTTTTTTAGAAATAATTCCTTTTCCCTTTACATTGATCTCTTTGGCATACAGACCTAGTAATGGTATTGCTCAGTCAAAGGTTATTATGTAGTTTTACAGCTCTTTGGCCATAGTTCCAAATTGTTCTTCAGAATGATCGAACCAGTTTACACTTCACCAACAGTGCCTTAGTGTCCTAATTTTTCCACATTATCTTTAGCATTTGTTGTCATCTTTATCTTCTGTCCAAAAAGTTAATCTGAGAAATAAGAGATTGTATCTGAATTATTTTAGTTTGCATTTTTCTAATCAAGAACGATTTTGAACACTTTTTCATGTAACTCTTGATACCTTTGAGCTTTATTCCTTCTGCATGCTGCCTAGTCTTATTTGCTGACCATTTATCAATTGGGGGAATGACATTTTTTTTATAAATTTGACTCAGTTTGCTATATATTTGAGAAATGAGGATTTTATCAGAAAGTTTTGCAGAAATTCCCCCCCCCAGTTTCCTGTTCTAGAGAAAGGATATTTTTTTAAATGTCAAAATTTTCATTTCTATATCTTTAATTCCAAATATATCCCTCTCTTTTTCCTCTCAGAGACATCTTTTAAAAAGAATGATGAAAGAGAAAAAAAAATTCAGCAAAATTGAATAACAACTGAGTCTATCAATATAAACATCCCTGCAAAAAAGAAAGGACTTTTCTCCAGAGAAAAATTCTAACCCTGAGGTCATTACTTGGATATATACAATGATGATGACCTCAAGTAATTTCCCAAGTTTTAAAAATATAAATGAAACGAGGAAATGCCATTGTTCCTCAAACACATTTCCTTGAAAAAAGCAATCAAGCTTCTCACTTACCATTACACTCTATTTTGTACAAGAAAGAAGACAGTAGGGGTGGCTAGGTGGCATAGTGGATAGAGCACCGGCCCTGGAGTCAGGAGTACCTGAGTTCAAATCCGACCTCAGACACACCTAACTGTGTGGCCTTGGGCAAGCCACTTAACCCCATTGCCTTGCAAAAAAAAAAAAAAAAAAAAAAGACAGTGGTGGATAGAAAATGTCGGAAAACAAGAAAGTCCAAAAGGCTCAGACATTATATTATTATATAAGGATATTATAAAAAGGATATTATAAAATGAGGAAATGTATTTGAATCTAATCTATATACATTACACCCTGCTGTCCCCATCAAGAATTAGTATCACTGGAAATATATTCTAGAGAATGCTAGAGGCATGAGGATTAAGAAGTGAAGAACAATGAAATAAAAATGACACTTCTGGGAAAGATATATCTCAAAAGAAAAATCAGCATGAGTTAGAAGGAGGCAGGGGCAGGGAACAAGGCAGAGAGAATTAGGTACCAGTGCTTTCCTCATTCCTGTTTCCATGCCCATGTCCCCAGAAAAATTTTCTCTCTTCCCTCACCCACTATTTCTATGTCTCCAATGAAATTCTTTACTTTTGAAATTTTTTTTTTACTTATAAAATCCTTAATTAGGAAAAATAATCCAGAGGTCCTTAAAGGAGTTTGGAGAAATAACTTTCTGTAAACTGGTACAAAATTCAGATTACATTATTAGCACATTCAATAGCAACAGCAACGTAACAGTTCAAACATTGTTTTAACAAGTGCAGGAATGAAAATGACATAACTTGGATTTTCCTTTTAGATGTTTCCTAATTCTTTTTTTTATAAAAATTAAATTAAATTCTAAAATTTCTCCCTTTCTTTACTCCCGTCTTTATATATATATATATATGTATATATATATATATATATATATATATATATATATATATATATATATATATATATATACACACACACACACACACACACATATGTGTGTATTTGTGGTGTGTGTGTGTGTGTGCATTGAGAAGGCAAGACATACAAATCAAATTACAAATATGAAGTCATGTGAAACAAATTTCCACATAAGGCATGTTCTGAAAAAAAAACAAGAACAAAGAAAGAAAAAAATTGATTTGCACTCTGAATCCCTCAGTTTTCTATCTGAAGATGGATAATATTTCTCATCATGAGTCTTTGGGAATAGTGATGAGTCATTGTGTTGATCAGAATGGCTAAAAGTTTCTCAGTTCATTATCTTTACAATATTTATCTCATGCTAAATTGTTCTCCTAGTTCTGTCCACTTCCCTTTGCATGAATTCACTTGTCTTCTCAAGTTTTTTCCCGAAGACTTGTTCATCCTTTCATAGTGTTCCTTCATATTCATATACCATAACTTTTTCAAACATCTCCCAATTAAAATAGGCACTTTCACTTTTCAATTCTTTGCCACCAAAAAAAGAGCTGTTATGAATATTTTTTTCTCACAAAAGTCTTTTTATTTCACCTTTTAGGGAGGTATTGATCTAATAGTATTATTATTTGATCAAAGGGTATATATATTTTAACTTTTTCCTTTCCAGAATGTGCAGAATAGTTCACAACTACTAATAGTGCACTAGTATATTACATCCCCTTTGCATTTGTCATTTTTCTGGTGTGAGATAGAACCTCAGTTTGTTTGTTTTTATAAATTTGTATTTATCTAATTATTAGTACTTGAGAGCATTATTTTCATGTGACTGTTGATAACTTTTCTTACTCTGAAAATTGTTCCTATCCATTGACCATTTATCAATTGGGAAATAGCAGTTATTCTTATAAATTTTGCTTAATTCCCTATATGTCTGAGAAGTGAAATTTTTATCAGAAAAAATGCTGCAAAGATCCCTTCTCCCGGTTTCTTGTTTCTCTAATTTTGGTACATTTATTTTGTTTGTATTATTGTGTTATAGTATATTACATTTTAGTGGCCAAAATGATCCATTTTGTCTCCCATAATTTTATCTAGTTTTTGTTTAGTCATGGACTCTTCTTTCACCAACCAAGATCAAAGACATTATCTTCCCTGCTTCACTAATTTGCTTATAACATCTTTTGCATTTAAATTATGTTCCTATTTTGAAGTTTTCTTGGTAAATGGTATGAAATATTGATCTGTGCCTAGGTTCTATCAGACTACCTTCCATTTTCCCCCAACAGTTTTTAACCTTTATGACTGGGAATTTTGGGTCTATCAGATACAAGATTACTGTTCTCACTTGCTTCCTTTTTTTTTAGGGTTTTTTTTTTTGCAAGGCAAATGGGGTTAAGTGGCTTGCTCTAGGCCACACAGCTATGTAATTATTATTAAGTGTCTGAGGCCCCATTTGAACTCAGGTATTCTTGATTCCAGGGCTAGTGCTCTATCCACTGTGCCACCTAGCTGCCCCTCTCACTTGTTTCTATATCTTGTATTCTTAATCGGTTTCTTTGACCAACCATTATATTGAGCACCAAATAGTTTTGATGATGTTAACTGGGTAGTATAATTTGAAATATGGTATGTTAAGTCCCCTTTCATGTTTTTGTGGATTCTCTGAATATTCTTGATCCTTTATTCTTCCACATGAATTTTGTTATTATTTTCTAGCTCTATAGAGTAATTTGATTGGTGTTGCACTGAATAAAAAATTAATTTAGGTAATATTGTCATTTTTTATTACATTGACTCAGGAAACCCACAAGCAATTAATTTATCTGCACACATTTAGATTTGTCTTAATTTGTGTGAAGACTGCTTTATAATTGCATTCATGTAATTATTGTGTGTGTCTTGACAGGTAAGTTCCCAAGATTTTTTTAAAGTGCTTGGAATCAATTTAAATGGAATTTTTCTTTTTTATATATTCTTGGTAATATGCATGAAAGCTGATGATTTGTGTGGAGATATTTTATATGTTGCAACTTTATTTGAGTTGTTAATTGTTTTGATTATTTGTTTTCATTGAATGTCTTGAATTCTCAGTTTGCTCATTACCTAATCTTATTCGTTCCATTTCTTCTAAGCTATTATTACAGCTAGTATTTCAAATACAATATTGAATAATAATTGAGAATAACAGTTAATACTAAATAATCATGGTGATGATAGGCATCCTTGCTTCACTTCTTATCTTACTGAAGTGTTTCTAGTTACTAGCTAATGTTTGTTCCTTGGTTTTAAGCATAACTAATAATAGTACTGACTTAAAGTACTTAATGTTTCTCAGACATTAACTGTTTTATAATTTTTATTTCATTTAAACCTCCACAAAATAAATGGTGCTACAATCTTCATTTACAGGTGAAGAAAATGAATAAAACAGAATTTATGTGACTTAGTGTTACACAGCTGTGAAAAGTCAGATTTGAATACAGTTCTTCACTGCAGGCATGATGCTCTTTATGCTATGCCAAATACCTTCTCCAATATTTTAGACAAATACTGCTTCACATTATAAGAAAAGTTCCATTTATTCCTTTGATTTCTAGTGTTTTATAACAAGAATGGTTGTGCTGTTTTATAAAAAGCTTTTTCTCCCTATTTTGAATGATCATATATTTTGTTGGTCTTGTTATTGACATTATCAATTATGCTTACAGTTTTCATGAATCCAGACTAGAAAGTTTGCTTGATTTTTGTGATTTATTATTATCTCCTTGTTAGTATATTATTTTAAAAATCTGCTTGAGTATTCACTAGGGAAATTGGCTAATAGTTTTGCTGTTTTGTATCACACTGGTTTGTGAATAAACATTATATTTCATCATAGGAAAAATTTTAAGTTGTATTATAATTAACTTATTTTAATGAATCTGTGGTAGAATTTTCACATAACTCAATCTGGTCCCAGATTTTTCTTCCATAGAAATTTCTGTTCTGCTGATCTGGGCACTTTAAAAAATAAGCATCTGTTTCATTTAAATTGGTAAATTGTTAAAGTTCATTGAAATTGTCAGTTCCATTGGAATATATTTGGGCAGAATAGTACCTGATAGTTGCTTTTATGTCATCTTCATTGGTTGTGAATTCACCTTTATCATTTTTGATATTGATATTTGGTTTTCTTTCTTTTTTAAATCTTATTAATCAATGATACATTCATTATACTTTTTAATTACTAGTTTTACTTTTTAGTTCAATGGTTTGCTTACTTTTAATCTCTTTAATATCTCCTTTAATTTTCAAGATTTGGAGATTTTGAATTTTTTTCATAGGGGTTTCTGTTTGGAATTTTTAAAAGTATATTTTGGGGGATGGCTAGATGGGGGTGCGGCTAGGTGGCACAGTGGATAGAGCACCAGCCCTGGAGTCAGGAGTATCTGAGTTCAAATCTGACCTCAGACACTTAATAATTACCTGGCTGGGTGGCCTTGGGCAAGCCACTTAACCCCATTGCCTTGTGAAAAAAAATATATATGTATATATAATTTATTTCCCAATTATATGCAATAGTAGTTTCTACCTGTCATTTGGTGTGCACTCTACTGGGTCTATGCCATGAGGAGATCATGAAAAAGGGTAAAAACATCACTTGTACAAAAATATTCATAACAGCTCTGTTTGTGGAGGAAAAGAATTGGAAATCGAGTGAATATCAATTGGGGAATGGCTGAAAAATTGTGGTGTATGCATGTTATAGAACACTATTGTTATACTATAAACCAAGGAGGGATGGGATCCATCCATTTTACTTAAATTATCAAATTTATTGGCAAACAGTTGGGCAAAATAGTTCTGAATTATTACTTTCATTTCCTCCTCATTGATGGTGAGTTCTTTTGCATTTATGATACTTTCAATTTGGTTTGCTTCTTTCTTTTTTTTTAAATCAATTTAACCAAAGGTTTATCTATTTTATTGTTTTTTCCATAAAACTAATTCTTAGTTTTAATTTATTAATTCAATTGTGTTCTTGCTTTGATTTTATTAATTTCTCCTTTAATTTTTAGAATTTCAAATTTGGTATTTAATTTGAGGCTTCCTCTAATTTTTTTAACTGTATGTTTAATTAATTGATTTTCTCTCTTCCTACTTTATTCATGTAGGCATTTAGAATTATAATATATTCACTAATAACTGCTTTGGCTGTATCCCATAAGCTTTGGCATGTTGTCTCATTATTGTCATTGCCTAGGATGAAATCATTAATTCTATCTATAATTTGTTGTTTGATTTACATAAACTGATGCTGAATGAGATGAGCAGAACCAGAAGAACATTATACACCCTAATAGTAACATGGGGTTGATGGTCAACTTTAATGAACCTGCTCATTCTATCAGTGAAATAATAGGGATAATTTTAGGGTATCTGCGATGGAGAATACCACCTGAATACAGAGAAAGAACTGTGGAGTTTAAACAAAGAACTTCAATTTAAAAAAAAGTTCTTATGTACTACATAATTTTTCCATCTTAAATTTTTTTCCTCAAGGATATAGTTTTTTTTTCTCAACATATTCAGTTTTGATCAATGCATAACATGAAAACAATGTAAAGATTATCAGACTGCCTTCTGCGTGGAGGTGAGGGAGAGAAGGGAGGGTGAGAGGAAGAATTTTAAAATTCAAAAACATTACAAAAAAGGTTAGGTAGAAATTACTACTGAATGTAAATGGAAAACAAATTATATATATATATATATATATATATATATATATATATATATATATATATATATACATATATATCAGAGGGTATGTACATTTTTATTGCCCTTTGGGCATAATTCTAAATTTCTCTCCAGAAAGAATGGATAAGTTCACAGCTCCATCAATAATGCATTGTCCCATATCTCCCACATCCCTTCCAACATTGATCTGGTTATGTTGGCTAATCTGAGAAGTATGAGGTGGTACCTCAGAGATGTTTTAATTTGCCTTTCTCTAATCAGTAATGATTTAGAGCAATTTTTCATATGACTATAGATAGTTTTGATTTCCTCATCTGCAAATTGCCTTTACATATCCTTTGACATTTGTCAATTGGGGAATATCTTGTCTCTTTCATGAATTTAAATTAGTTCTCTATTTTAGAAATGAATCATTTGTTAGAAACACTATTTGTGAAAATTATTTCCCAATTTACTATATTTCTTTTGATCTTGGTTACAGTGGTTTTGTTTGTGCAAAAGCTTTTTAATTTAATGTAATCAGAATTATCCAGTTTGTTTTTAATGATGTTCTTCATCTCTTCCTTGATCATAACCTGCTGTCCTTTCCATAGATCTGATAGGTAAGCTATTCCTTGATCTCCTAGTTTGCTTATAATATTGTCTTTTATGTCAAAATCCTGCACCCAGTTTGATCTTCTCTTGGTATAGGGTGTGAGATGTTGGTCTAATCCAGGTTTCTACCATATTATCTTCCAGTTTTCCCAACAGTTTTTTTTGGGGGGGGGTTGAGCAAACAGCAGATTACTATAATCATTTCCTGCTATCTCTTTTGCACCTACACTATTCCACTGGTCCACTACTCTGTTTCTTAGCCAGTAACAGACAATTTTGATGACTGATACTTCATATTATAATTTTACATCTAGTAAGGCTAAGTCACCTTCTTCTGTACTTTTTAAATTAAATCTCTTGATATTCTTGATATTTTGTTTCTCCATATGAATTTATTTACATTTTTTCCTAGCTCATTAAAATTTTTTTTTTGGAAGTTTCATTGGTATAGCATTAAATAAGCAGTTTAATTTAGATAGAATTGTCATTTTTATTATTTTAACTTGGCCTGCCCATGAGCAGTTGATATTTGTCCAGTTATTTAAATCCATTTTATTTGTTTGAAAAGTGTTTTATAGTTGTTTTCATAGAGTTTCTGAATCTACCTTGGCAGGTAGATTCCCAAGTATTTTTTTTTTATTGTCTGAGGTTATTTTAAATGGGATTTCTCTTTCTAGCTCTTTCTGTTGTATCTTGCTAGTCATATATAGAAATGTTGAGGATTTATATCCTGCAACTTTGTTAAAGTTGCTAATTCTTTCTAGTTTTTTAGATGATTTTTGGATAATTCTCATACACAAAGACCGAGAGTTTTTCTTCTTCCTTCCCAGTTCTAATTCCTTCAATTTCTTTTTCTTCTCTTATTGCTGAAGCTAAAATTTCTCATACACTATTGAATTTGTAGTGGTGTTAATGGGCATTTTTGTTTCACCCCTTATCTTATTGGGAATGTCTCTAGCCTTCCCCATTGCATATAATACTTGGTGATGGTTTCAGAAAGATACTGCTTATCATTTTAAGAAACAATCCATTTATTCCTATGCTCATTAGTGTTTTTAGCAGGAATAGGGATGCTGTATTTTGTCAAAGACATTTTTTAGCCTTTGAGATAATCATATGATTTCTGCTAGGTTTATTATTGATATAGTCAATTATACTGACAGTTTTCCTAATATTGAACCAACCCTGCATTTCTGGAATACATCCTACTTGGTCATAGTGTATTATCTAGTGATAACTTGCTGTAATCACTTTGCTAAGATTTTATTTAAGATTTTTGCATCCATCTTCATAAGGGAAATTGGTCTATAATTTTCTTTCTCTGTTTTGACTCTTACTGATTCTGGTATCAGTACCATAGTGGTGTCATAGAAGGAGTTAGGCAAAGTTCCATGTTCACCCATTTTTCCAAAGAGTTTATGTAGAATTGGAACCAATTGTTACTCAAATGTTTGATAGAATTCAATTGTGAAAACATCTGGCTCTGGAGATTTTTTCTTGGAGTTTATCGATGGCTTGTTGAATTTCTTTTTTTCTGAACTAGAGTTATTTAGATATTTAATTTCCTCTTCATTTAACTCAGCAACTTATATTTTTGTAAATACTCATCCATTTCACTTAGATTATCAAATTTATTGACAAACAGATGGGCAAAATAGTTCCAGTTTATTACTTTAATTTCCTCCTCATTGATGGTGAGTCCATCTTTTTCTTTTATGATACTTGCAATTTGGTTTTCTTCTTTCTTTTTTTTAAATCAAATTATCCAAAGGTTTATCTATTTTATTTTTTCATAAAACTAGCTCTCAGTTTTATTTATTAGTTCAATTGTGTTCTTGCTTTAATTTTATTAATTTCTCCTTAATTTGTTCTTCCTCTAATTTTTTTGAGCTGCATGTTTAATTAATCGATTTCCTCTTTCTCTATTTTATTCATGTAGGCATTTAGAATTATAATATATTCCCTAACAACTGCTTTGACTGTATCCCATCAGCTTTGGTAGGTTGTCTCATTATTGCCTTGCCTAGGATGAAATCATTAATTCTATCTACAATTTGTTGTTTTATCCACTCAATCTTTAAAATGGGGTTATTTAGTTTCCAATTAGTTTTAGGTCTATCTCTTTATGACCCATTATTGAATGTAATTTTTATTGCATTATGGTCTAAGAAGGAAGTATTTACTATTTCTGCCCTAGTATATGGTCAGTTTTTGTGTAGGTGACATGTACTGTAGGAAAAAAGGTACATTCCTTTCTTTCCCCATTCAACTTTCTCCAAAGGTATATGAGGCCTAGTTTTCTAACATTCTACTTATCTCCTTACATTCCTTCCTTTTTAAAAAAAATATTTATTTATTTACTTAGTTTCATTCATATGCACATGTATATTTTTAAGTTACAAAATTTCTTTCCACCTTCAATTCCCACCCCCTCCCCCCCAGCTGCAAACAGTCAGGTTAGCACTGTACATACATATTGTGGATAAGTATATTTAATATTAGTCATTTTCTGTATGAGGAATTAGAATTAAGGGAAAGATACACATAAGAAATAATTTTATAAAGTATTCATCAGATTCTAAAGGGTTGGTTTTTCTTTTCTTTTTTCCCTTTGGATGGGGATAACATCACCCATAACCAGTCTAATAGGGTTGTCCTTGCTCTCTCAGACTGCTTCCATTAAGGTTGATCATCTCACAATGTAGTAGTTTAATGTGTACATTGTTCTCTTGGTTCTGCTCCCTTCATTCAGCAACAGATCCTGTAAGAGTTCTACTATTTATGGTTCCTTATAGAACAATAATATTCCATAGTATTCATGTACCATAACTTATTTAGCCATTCCCCAATTGGTGGACATACCCTCAGTTTCCAATTCTTTGCCACTACAAAAAGAGCTGCAGTGAATATTTTGCTACATGTAGGACTTTTCCCATTTTTTATAATTTATAATTAAAAATTTATAATTTATCCTTCTGGATGTAGACTTAGAATTGGAATTGCTGTGTCAAAGGGTATGACAGTTTTATTGCTCTTTGGGCATAATTCCACATTGCTCTCCAGAAAGTTTGGATCTGTTCACAACTCCACTAATATCCCAATCTTCCCACAACATCTGCAATATTGATCATATCCCCTTTTCCCCATCTTGGCCAATCTGATAGGTGTGAGGTGATACCTCATTTTTGTCTTAATTTTCATTTCTCTAATAAATAATGATTTGGAACATCTTTTCATATAATTATATATAGCTTTAATTTGAAAACTGTCTATTCATATTCTTTGGTCATTTATCAGTTGGAGAATGATTTGCAACCTTATAAATTTGAGATCTTTATCAGAACTCCTAGTTGTGAAGATTGTTTCCTAGCTTTCTGCTTTCTTTCTAATTTTGGCACCATTGATTTTATTAGTGCAAAGCCCTTTAAATTTAATATAGTCAAAATCATTCATTTTGCATTTTATAATGTATTCCAATTCTTGTTTGGTCATAAATTTATTCCTTTTCCATATATCTGATAGATAATTTCTTGCTCTATTAATTCACTTATAGCATCACCCTTTGTGGCTAAAACCTATACCCATTTTGACCTTATTTTGGCATGGGACTGAGATGTGGGTCTATACCAGGATTTTTTGGCTATACTATTTTCCAGTTTCCCCAAGAATTTTCATCAAATGGTGAGTTCTTATCCCAGAAACTGATGTCTTTGAGTTTGTCAAAGAGTAGATTGCTATAGTTATTTACTGTGATTTCTTTTGAATCTATCTTAATCCTGATTCAATACTCTATTTCTTAATCCATACCAGGTAGTTTGATAACTTCTGCTTTACAATCTAGTTTTAGATCTGGTAGAGCTAGGCTACCTTACTTTACATTTTTTTTTATTGGTTCCCTTGCTATTGTTGACCTTTTGTTGCTTCATATGAATTTTGTTACTATTTTTTCTAGCTTGGTAAAGTAGTTATTTGTTATTTATTGGTATGGCACTGAATAAGTAATTTAATTTGAGTAGAAATGTCATTTTATTATATTAGTTTGACCTATCCATGAGCAACTGAAATTTTTCCAGTTATTTAGGTCTGACTTTATTTGGGTGAGAAGTGCTTTTTAATTATGTTCATACAGTTTCTGAGTTTGACTTGGGCGGGGGGTAGATTCCCAAGTACTTCATGTTGTCTATAATGGAATTTCTCTTTCTACCTCTTAATCTTGGGCTTTGTGGTTTATATATAGAAATGCTAGTGATTTATGTGGGTTTATTTTATATCCTGCTACTTTGCTGAATTTGTTCATTGTTTCAAGGAGTTTTCTTTTTAGATGTTTTTCCTGGGTTTCTAAGTATACTATTATATCATCTGCAAAGAGTGAAAGCTTGCTTCTTCATTGGCAATTCTAATTCCTTCAATTTCTTTTTTCTTTTCTTTTTGCTACAGCTAGCATTTCTAATAATGCATTGAATGTTAATGGTGATAATGGGCATCCTTGTTTCACTCCTGATGTTATTGACAATGCTCCGAATTTATTCCCAATACATATTTGATGATGGTTTTAGATAGATACTAGTTATTATTATTTTAAGGAAAATTCCATTTATTCCTAAACTTTCTAGTGTTTTTAATAAGAATGGAAATTGTATTTTATCAAAGGATCTTTCAGCATCTATTGAGATAATCATGATATCTGTTGGTTTTGCTATTGGTATGTTCAATTATGTTGATTGTTTTCCTAACATTGACCCATCCCTACCTCTCTGATATAAATCCTACCTGATTATGTAGTATTATCCTAGTAATAACTTGCTGTAGTCTCATTGTTAAAATTTTATTTAAGATTTTGCCTCAATTAGAGAAATTGATCTGTAATTTTCTTTGTCTGTTTTGATTCTTTTTGGTTTAGGAATCAGCACCATGTTGGTGTCATAAAAGGATTTTGCAGAACTCCTCCTATTTTTTTTAAATAGTTTATATAGACTAAGAATTAAGTGTTCCTTAAATTTTTGCAGAATTCACCTGTAAATTGATCTGGACCTGAAGACTTTTACTTAGGGAATTTATTGATGGTTTCTTCAATTTCTTTTCCTGAAATGGGATTATTTAAGTAGTTTATTTCCTCTTCTGCTAATCTGGTCAGTTTGTATTTTTGTAAATACTGATTCATTTCACTCAAGTTATCCAATTTATTGGCATACAGTTTAGCAAAGTTGTTCCAAATTATCTATTTAATTTCCTCCTCCTTGGTGGTTAGTTCACCCTTTTCATTTTTGATACTGGTAAATGAGTTTCTTGTAAGCAGCATAATGTAGGATTCTGTTTTTTAATCCACTCTAATTTCCATTTCCTTTTTATGGGAGAGTTCATCCCATTCACATTCAAAGTTATGATTGCTAACTCTTTATTGCCCTCCATGCTATCTTCTGTCTGTTTGTGTTTTTCTGCTTTTCTTCACCTTACCCATATTTCCCAATATTTTGCTTCTGAAAAGCACCTCCTTTAGTGTATTTGTCCTCTTATATCCAACCCCTCTCCTTTTTTTCTACTTTCCCTTTGCCTCTCTTTCTCCCCTTCCTTCTGCCACTTACTCTTTTCCTCCCCCTCCCCTTTTCCACTCTAAATACTTAAAAGGTAAGATAAGTTTCTGGAATTAAGTGTGTGTGTGTGTGTGTATGTGTGTGTGTGTGTGTGTGTGTGTGTGTGTGTGTGTGTGTGTATGTGTGTATGTGTGTGTGTATTAATTCTTCTTTGAGTCAAATCTGATGATAGTAAGATTCAGGCAGTTCTCCCCTCTTCCCTTCTTCCCCTCTATTGCAATAGGTTCTTTGTACCACTTCATATGACATAATTTATGCCAGTCAACATCTTCCATCCTCTTGTCTCTTTATTGTCCCCCCTTTTAAGGAGATATTGTTTTTAAATCATTCTATCAGAGTTATGAACAGGTTATGAGTGTCCATTACTTCTGACTAAGTATATTCTCTCTAATAGAGTTACAATTCTCAAGAGTTATGAGAATCTTTCTCCCAGGTGGGGATATAGCCATTTTCATCTTATTGGTCAAAAGTTATTTTTCTTTTCCCTTTTCCTTTTATCCCTTTTCATGTATCTCTTGTGTCTCTTGTTTGAAGTTTAAACTTTTTATCTAGCTGTGTTTTTTTTTATTGGGAAAATTGGAAGTGTCCTAAGTCATTCAATTTCCATCTTTTCCTCTAGAATAGAAGGCCTAGTTTTTCTGGATAACGAATTCTTGGCTACATTCCATGCTTCCTTACTCTTTTGAATATCAAATTCCCAGCCCTTTGATCCCTTAATGTTGATGCAGCCAGGTCCTGTGTAATCCGTACATTGGCTTCTTGGTATTTAAATTGTTTTTTCCTAGTTGCTTACATGATTTTCTCTTTTATGTGATAGTCCTGGAGCTTGACCACAATATTCATTGGTGTTTTCACTTTGGGATCACTTTCAGGAGGGGATTGATGTGTTCTTTCAATAACTATTTTGCCCTCTGATTCCATGAACTCAGGGCAATTCTTCTTCATTTT
Organism: Macrotis lagotis; assembly: GCF_037893015.1. Classification (NCBI taxonomy): domain Eukaryota; kingdom Metazoa; phylum Chordata; class Mammalia; order Peramelemorphia; family Peramelidae; genus Macrotis; species Macrotis lagotis. The sequence continues at coordinate 231,769,160 of NC_133659.1, read as the reverse complement.
ATCCTGAAGTATGCAGACCAGTCTTTTTTTTTCCTCCTCAATGTTTTCAGGAAACCCAGTGATTCTTAAGTTGTCTCTCCTGGATATATTCTCCAGGTCAGCTGTTTTGCCAATGAGGTATTTTATATTTTTTCCCTATTTTTTTCATTTTTCTGGTTTTGTTCAATAGATTCTTGTCCAATGAAGTGATTACTGTCCACAGATTCGAATATCTTTTTTTAGAGAAGAATTTTCTTCATTAATCTCTTGCAACTCCTGTTTCCAATTGGTCAATTCTATTTTTGAAGGAATTTTCCATTTGCCCAAATGTTGTTTTGGGAGAATTATTTTCTTTTTTGCATTTGTCCAATCGTATTTTCATTTTTTTTTGTTGCAAGATGAAAATTTTCTCTTGAAAAGTGTTATTTTGATCTTTGAGGGTGGAGCCAAGATGGCGACAGGAGAGGTCGATCTCTTAGTTGCTCTGGAGCAAAACTTATAAGCTAAGGACTCTAACTACATTTTCGAGAGACAGAACCCACAAAAGTATCCAGTGAGGCAATTCTCCAACCCAAAGTAACCTGGAAAAGAGTGAAAAGGCTCTGCTCCCCGTGGTTGGAGGGGTGGCCCACCAGAGGGGTGGCCCACCAAAATGAAGGAACTTCAGCCTCCTGGAGGAAGTCCCAGGGTGCTGGGAGCTGCAGCTCACAGCAGTGGGGGAGTTTCCTGATCTATACCCCAGGGAGCACCAAGAACAACTTGGGGGAACAGCGGTAGGGGGGACATCTTCCAGAATGAGCACGTGAAGCCCAGCCCTCAGGGCACATAGTGAGCAGCATGGCCAGGAAAGACAAGATCCAGGAACCAGAAGCAGGCAGAGCCAGTAAGCAGGAAACCTCAGGCCATGAGCTTGTTGAGCCTAGGGAGGGGAGTGAAGAGAGACTGCAGAGCTCTGTCCTCTGTCCCTGGAACAGTACTCTGGGGTTCTGACCTCATTCAGATCCTGATCGCAGTCTAGGCCCCCTCATAGGACAGCAGGGCCCCCCACACATCAGCCCCATGGCAGAGGGGTACACTTGTGGTCATTCACAGACCAGGAGGGAAGACAGAACCTCACACATGTGGAACCTTTCGGGGATATCAGACTTATATTCAGAAGCTCAGGAAGCACCCCCAAACCAGGCACAGGCTGGGGAAATGAGTAAGCAGAGAAAAAAGAGGAACACCATTGAGAAATACTTTGCCTGTGAACCCAAGAAGGATCAAAACACTCAATCTGAAAATGAGGAAGTACAAACTCCTGCATCTAAAGACTACAAGAAAAATAGATATTGGGCTGAGGTTATTGGGAGCAGGCCATGACAGAGCTCAAAAAAGACTTTGAAAATCAAGTGAGGGAGACAGAAGAAAAATTGGGAAAAGAAATGAGAGAGATGCAGGAAAAAACATGAAAAAGAGGTCAACAGCTTAGTCAAGGAGATCCAAAAAAATGCAGAAGAAAATAGCATGTTAAAAACCAGCTAAGGTCAAATGAATAAAACAGTTCAAAAAGTTATTGAGGAGAAGAATGCTTTAAAAAGCAAAACTGGCCAGATGGAAAAAGAGATAAGAAAGCTCTCTGATGAAAACAAATCCATCAGACAAGGAACAGAACTCAGGGAGATTGCTGATTTTATGAAAAATCAGGACTCAATACTTCAAACAAAAGAATGAAAAATTAGAAGAAAATGTGAAATATCTCATTAAAAAAAACAACAGATATGGAAAACAGATTTAGGAAAGATAATTTAAAAATTATTGTAATACCTGAAAGTCATGATCAGGAAAAAAGCCTTGACATCATTTTCAAAGAATTATTACAGGAAAATTGCCCTGATATCTTAGAAATGGAGGGCGAAATAGAAATGGAGAGAATCCACCGATTTTCCCAAGAAAGAGATACAAAAAAAAAAACTCCAGGAATATTATAGCCAAGTTCCACAACTCCCAAGTCGAAGAGAAAAATATTACAAGCAGCCAGAAGGACATGATTCAAATATCATAGAGCTGCAGTCAGGATCACACAGGACTTAGCAACAACTACATTAAAAGCTTGTAGGTCTTGGAATATAATATTCCAGAAGGCAAAAGAGCTTAGAATGCAACTGAGAATCAACTACATAGCAAAACTGAATGTCCTGTCCTAGGGAAATATGTGGACTTTCAATGAACCAGATGAATTTCAAATGTTCCTGTTGGAATGGCCAGACATGAACAGAAGGTTTGATCTTGAAATAGATGAGTCAGGTGAAGCATAGAGGGTGGAGGAGAAGGGGAAAATATGAGGGACTCAATTTTGATGAACTATATTTATTCCAGTATGTAAAAATGATACTGATAATACTCATGTGAACCTTCTCATTTAATAAAGCAGGTAGAAGGAGCTTTTCTAGATGAAGCACAGGAGAAAACTGAATTTGAAGATATATTGTGGTATAAAAATGGAGTCAATAGATAAAAGGGAAATGTAATGGGAGAAAGAAAAAAGAGAAGAGGAATAGGCTAAGATATTTCATATAATAAGATTTTTTTTTTATTATAATGAGCTATTGCAATGATATCGAAGGGGGGACGGCGAGGGGGGAATGAGGGAATCTTTGCTTTCATCAGAGGTGGCTAGAAGAGGAAACAGCAAATATACTCAATGGGGTATAGACATTTGTAGTAAGAAGGAGAGAAGGGGGACAGGGGGAAGGGGTGAAATGTGAGTGATGGAGGAGAGATGGACCATGGGGGGAGAGTCCTCAGATATAACACATTTTCTTTTTTACTTCTTGCAAGGGGCTGGCATTGGATGGCCTGTCCGGGATCATAGGGCTGGCTGGATGCTGGTTAAGGGGTGGTATGTGGGCTCGGGGCCTCTTGGCTCCAGGGCCGTGGATCTGTCTGCTGTGCCACTCAACTACCCTACAGCAGAGATGTAGTGAAGGGAGAGAGAAAATATAGTTCATGGTAGTAGAGCAGTATGAATGGAGGGAGTTGCGATCAGCAATGGCAATGGAGGAAAAATATGGAAGTAACTTTTGTGATGAACTTATCCTTAAGAATGTGATCCATCCACGACAGAGCTGGTGGTGTTTGAACACAGGCTGAAGCACATTCATTATAATTATTATTATTTTCTGGGGGGTGTTGCAGGGCAAATGGGTGTGGGTGGCCTGCCTGGGGCCACACAGCTGGGTGATTGTTGGGTGTCTGAGGCCGGATTTGGACCTGGGTGTTCCTGGCTCCAGGGCCAGTGCTCCATCCACTGTGCCACCTGGCCAAACCTATAATTATTATTATTGTTATTTTTTATTTATTATTTTGTAATTTCAAATTTTCTCTCCCCCTTACTTTATCGCTTCTGCAGGTCTATATTTTCTTGGGGGGGTATTATGTTAGCCCTTAAACAAAAATATTTTAGTAATGTATAAAAACATTATTTATACAAAATAAGAATAAATAAATAAAAATAAAAAGTGTTATTTTTATCTTGTGTTTCTTTTACTTATTTTTCCAATTTATTTTTGTAAGGGTTTTGTTTTTGCAATACAATGGGGTTGTGACTTGCCCAAGGTCATACAGCTAGGCAATCATTAAGTGTCTGAGTCCAGATTTGAACTCAGGTCCTTCTTGCCCTCAGAATGCAAAGAGAACTTAAGACAGTGCTTGGCTCTTCTATGCCACCTTGGCCTGGAGTCTGTTTGGACTCTTAGGAGCACACTCACTTTCTTTATCTGCTCTTTTTTCTTTCTTTTATTGATGTAGACTTTTAGAGGTATACATTTTTCCCCTAAGAACCTCTTGATTGTATCCAAAACTTTGGGCATCATTGTTGTCATTATTTTTAATGAAATTATTCATTGTTTCTATTTTTTTGCCCACTCATTCTTTAAGATTAGCTTATTTAGTCTCTAAATAATTTTAAATTTATGCTTTAAAGGCTTTTTATTGAATATAAATTTACTGCATCATAGAAAATATTAACATAATATTTATGCTTTTCTTCATGTGTTCATGAAGTCTTTCAACCCTAATATATATAGTCAATTTTTGTTGAAGTGCAATATGCTGATGAAGATATATGTGGAGTTTTTTTGCTATTCTCATTCAATATACCAGCAGAAACTATAATACCTAACTTTTGTATTCATTCTATTCCAACTCCTTAACTTCTTTCTTGTTTATTTTATGGCAAGATTTATCTAGGTCTGAGATGAATAATTAAGGCCTCTCCCTATTACAGTTTTACTTTTTACTTTCTACTTCTTCCTATAACTCATTTAACTTTTCCTTTAATAAAACAAATGCTAGACCATTTGTTGCATATGTGTTAAGCACTGACAGTAATTCATTAATTGTTGTATATGTTTAGCAAATATAGTTTTTCTGATTGCCTCTTTTAATTAGGTCTATTTTTGGTTTTTTTTTTTTTTTAATTTGAGATCATGCTTGTTACCTCTGCCCTTTTTTACTTCAGCTGAAACAAGCAATTTTGCTCCAGCCTGTTATTTTAACTCTATAATTATCATTCTATTTGAAGTGTTATATTCTGGTTTCTAATCCATTCTTCTATTCTTTTCCACTTTTTTGGATGAGTTCATTCCATTCACATTCACAATTATGATTACTGTTTATTTCCCCTCATTCTTTTATACTTGTTTATTTTCCTTGTCCCATTCTCTGGAGTTTGTTTTGCTTCTAACCACTACCTTCCTTAATCTACCTTATCTCTTAATTCACATCTTTCTCCCTTCCATCTACTTTTATATTGAGTAAGATAATTTTTGTACCCAATTAGATGAATGTCTCCTTCCCTCTCTGAATCAATTCATAGGAGAATGAAGCCCATGATGTCTGCTGCTCAACCCAAGAATTTCTTCTATTGTATAACCTCTTCTTTACATGTCCTATATTTATGAGATTATTTCCCCCCATTTCTTCTCTTTTCTTCCCTCCTAGTGGATCTATTTTTCTGACCCTTTCTATATTCTTTTGAGATCATCCCAGGATCACTGATTCACTTCCTAGTCTTTTGTCTTAGTAGATTCTCTCTAAGCCCCTGTTGATAAAATTCTGTAAGGCCACATGTATCATTTTTTTCATGTAAGAAGGTAAATAGTTTAACTTTTTAAAATCTCTTATGATTTTTCACTCATGTTTATGTTTTTATGCTTTCTCAAGGTTTGTATTAGAATGTAAAATTTTCTTAAAGCTTCTCTGAGGTACCACCTCACACCTCTCAGACTAGCCCATATGACCAGAAAGGATAATGATCATTGTTGGAAGGGTTGTGGGAAATCTGGGACATTTTTACATTGTTTGTGGAGCTGTTAACTCATCCAACCTTTCTGGAGAGAAATTTGGAACTACGCCCAAAGGGCAACAAAAATGTGCATACCCTTTTATCCAGCAAAACCAGTACTGGGTCTATACCCTGAAGAGATGATGAAAAAGAGTAAAAACATCACTTGTATGAAAATATTCATAGCAGTCCTATTTGTGGTGGCAAAGAATTGGAAATCAGGTAAATGTCCTTCAACTGGGGAATGGCTTAGCAAACTGTGGTATATGTATGTCATGGAACACTATTGTTCTATTAGAAACCAAGAGGGATGGGAATTAAGGGAAGTCTGGAAGGATTTGCATGAACTGATGCTGAGTAAGATGAACAGAACCAGAAAAACACTGTACACCCTAACAGCAACATTGGGGCGATGATCAACTTTGATGGACTTGTTCATTCCATCAGTGCAACTATCAGGGACAATTTGGTGCTGTCTGCAATGGAGAATACCATCTGTATCTAGAGAAACAACTGTGGAGTTTGAACAAAGACCAAGGACTATTACCTTCAATTTAGGGAAAAAACTGATATCTTATTGTCTGATCTTGCTATCTCTTATACTTTATGTTTCTTCCTTAACGATATGATTTTTCTCTCATCACATTCAATTTGGATCAATGTATACCTGGCAAATTGCCTGCTGTGGGGGGGTGGGGGGAGGGAAGTAAGATTAGGGGAAAAATTGTAAAACTCAAAATAAATAAAATCTTTAAAATTAAAAAAGAAGTAATGTAAAATTTTCTATTCACTTCCAGTCTTTTCATTAGGGATGTTTTAAAGTTTTCTATTTCATGAAATATCCATTTTTGACCTTGGACAATCCTCAGTTTTGCTGAATAGTTTATCTTGGTTGTAATCCTAGATCTTTTGTCTTCTGGAATACTATATTCTTTTTTAAAAAAATTTATGTATTTATTTTGAATTTTACAATTTTCCCCCTAATCTCAATTCCCTCTCCCTACCACCCACAGATGGCAGTCTTTATGGTATACATTCTTATTATTCTAATAGAACAAAAGTGTTCCATCACATACATAATCCACAGTTTATTAAGCCATTTCCCAAATAATTCACTCATTGTCCAATTCTTTGCCACTACAAACAGGGCTGCTATGCATATTTTTGTACAAGTGATGTTTTTGCCCATTTTCATAATCTTTTCATGGTACAGACCCAGTAGTGATATTGCTGCATCAAAGGGTATGCACATTTTTACTACCCTTTGGGCATGATTCCAAATTGCTCTCCAAAAAGGGTGGATGAGGTCACCACTCCATCAACAATGTATTAGATTTCCCAGATTTCCTACATCCCTTTCAATATTGATCATTGTCCTTTCTGGTCATATTGGCCAGTCTGAGAAGTATGAAGTGGTACCTCAGAGATGTTTTAATTTACATTTCTCTAATTAGTGATTTAGAGCAATTTTTCATATGGCTGTGGAACACTTTGATTACCTCATCTGTAAATTACCTTTGCATATCTTTTGACCATTTGTCAAAATTGGGGAATACTATATTCTTAACCCTTCATTCTTTTATATGTTTGTGTTGTTTAATCATTTTAGCCAAATCTGATTCTTGCTGATTCCATTTGGGTTTTTCTTGGCAAAGATGTTGGACTGATTGCCGTTTCCTTCTTCAACTCATTTTATATATGAGAAAACTGAGGCAAGTAGGATTAAATGTCTTGCCAAGGGACACACCACTAACAAGTGTCTGAGGATGAATTAGAACTCAAGGGTTCCTGACTCTAGAATGGTGTAGATGTCTTCAAGTTCTTTTCTTCTTTTCTATTTGTTTCTTGAGTTTTTCTGTTGCCTTATTAACACTTTATGGTGGGATTTCTTTTGCTCTCATATTTCCAGTCTAATTCTATACTTGAACCTTCATGTAAGTGTTGAACCTCACTAATTTCTGTTCTATTAGGCAGTTAATTATTAACTAGGTAATTAATTTATATCCTTTTGTTACTTTCATTGTTTAGTCTCAGTCCTATAAGTTTTTGGTGCTTTCAAAGTATTTTGATCTACAGCCAAGTGTATTCACTGACACCTTGGTTTGTACTCTGTAATTTTCTGAGTCAGGTTTTAGTCACTTGTCTTATGTGTGGTTGAGTTTCTGTAGATTGTCTCAGTTACTTTTCCAGAAGATGCTTCAGGTTTTCCCTGACTGTACTGCTAACATCTGTTTTATTTCAGTGTAGGCTTATTATGGAGCCAATGGTTAGAGCTAAGGTTCCCCTCTGCTTTTCAACTTGGAATCACATATCTATTTTTTCTGGAGCTTATTTATTTCTTCTTACACAGGTAAGGGGGATGTTGTTCCTCCTGATCATTTTTCATTCTAGAACTGATATCTGGGACTGAATACCAAGGTTCCCTGAAATGTCTTTCACCAGAAATGTTTCTTGTCCTTAGACACACTCTTTTTGGATTCAGGACGTTGATCTTGAAGGCACAACAAGGTCATAATAAGGATGATAATTAAATATGGGCAATCAACAACCTATATGCTGACAAAAGCATATATCTCTCTCAGGAGGATAACAACATTACTTCTTCTGCTTCCACTGATACAATTACAGCTACTCTTTCTGCCTTCTGCTGCTATACTGTTCTCCTTTCTCTTCCCCATTCCAATATCCACAGATCTCTTTGTTTTTCTTTTCAAACTTTCCCATGGCTTACTGTAATTTTTCTGACTTTCATGATCAGATTCCAATCTGGAATACTTTCTATGTTGTTATAGAGGTAAAGGAGTTAAGACAAAAATTCTGTCTCTTGTTCTACCATCTTGAAGCTATTATCTAATGCAATTCAATTTACTCCATTCTTATTTTGTCCTTTTCCTTAGTTTCCCTTTTCCATACTAATCATTTTTTTGTTGTCCCATGGAAAATAGTCTAGCAATTAGGTGTATCAGTTTGGAATTTCTTTAGTAGGAACTGCTTGAACCAAGTTCTGAGAGAAGCCTATATATTCTTTGGTGCAAAAGAGAAGAAACAAGGAAGCAAGGAAGTCAACTTTTGTAAATTTATAGGAATAGATTGTCCATCGAAAAATTAGCAAGCATATCAATTTGGCTAGAATTCAATGTGTAATGGAGAGTAAGTTATAAGTCTGATGTTAGATTTTTGTAGGACTTTGAAAGTCAAACAGAGGGGTTTGCATTTTATTATATATGTGAAAGAGTCACTAGAGATTTTTGAATAAGGAAATTATATGCTCAGAACTGTGCAATAGAAATATCAGATTGACTGCTATGTGAATGATGAACTGGAAAGGAGAAATACCAGAGGTTGGTAGGTAATTCAGAGACTCTTGTTAGTCATTCACATAAGAAGTGATGAAATTCTGAACCATGGTGAAGATTATGTTAGTGGAGAAAAAGAGATGGATTTGATATATGTTGTTTAGGTAGAATGTAAGGAAATGAGAAAGAATGGAAGATTTCAATTGCAAGTCTTGGTGAATGGAAGAATGGTGGTACCTTCAAAAGAAATAAACAAGTTAGAGGAAAGAAAATTTTGGTGAAATGATAGTGAATTCTGTTTTGGAAATATTTAATTTGAGATATCACTAAGGCTTTTTGTTAGATACATCTATTAGTCAGTTAATGAGAAAAGACTGGAGTTCAGTAGAGAGTGATTTATTTTGCTTATAGAGATTTTATAGTTATTTGCATAGGATGACATTAAAACCCATGAGAGCTGATGAGATCCTCAAAAAACAAAAAGAGCATAGAATATAAAAACCATATCATATATTCACACATGGAAGATTGAACAATGATTATCCAGAAAAGGAGACTAAAAAGGCCTACTCAAAAAGGTAGGAGAAAACAGTGTTTGGAAAATCTTGGAAGAAAAGGGTGGAGTATGTGTGATTAATTAGTCTCAGATGCTTAAGAAGTCAAGAACAATTATTTTTCTCTGTTACTCTTCATTGGAAAACCATGATATCAATTCAAATTTGCCATTCCTAAATTGTTTCCACCATCATCCACTCATCCATTGTACATTGTACCTTTCTAGATGAATTCAGGATATGGGACTTTTCCCCTTTTCATTAGATATTTGTTTTTGTACTCCTGAGTGGAGACATATACTCCTGTCAGGATATGGGCTGTTGATTGCCTATATTTAATTACTATCCTCATTGTAACATTGATAATGAAGTTACTAGATAAGGTACATTTATGAGGATGGGGATAAAATCATAATTTTTAAGATTTTTTTCTGCACAACTAGATACATTCACTAACAAAAATTGTTTTTTCATTCTTTTATCACCATCCTCTGGACATAATACTATGCTGAAAATTAGAGTCTATGTTCACCTTTAAGATTAAATTCATTATACTTCTTGACTTCCCTTTTCTAGGCATGACCTACCTGCCATCTCTTCTGACTCTATGCATCCATTGGATGAGATTTTGACTCTCACTATATGATGAATGATTGAACAGGAGAATGAAGGCAAGGACAGGATGAAGGAGAATTTTCTTATGTGTTCAAGTTTGGAGATAAAAGGGAAAAATAATGTATTTTCCCTTAGGAAATGAAGAGAGAACATTATTAGAACTCCCCCCCCCCAAGAACATTAGGGTAGACATGAGCTCACTGTCTTCTGCATAGTATATTATTCTTAGTTATTGCTGCTGCCATGTTCTCACTTTCTAAGCCAAATTAACGCAGTGAGAATACTGTTGGCATCTGTGGCAACAAATGGAGAGGAATCATAATTTAAGGGGGGGGTTGCATCTTCCCTATCTCATCCAATCTGGGTGCACATTGAAACAATTCGCAGCTCACATGCAGATCATCTGAATGTGTCAAATCTATAAGTTGAAAAAGAAGTTCTCTAGGAAGCAGATTTTTTCCCCCATGATATGAAGATTTTCTTGTACTTTGTTATGATGAGATCTCTTGAAGATAAATCATTCCTGATCATTTTCCTAGTTACATGTGTGGCCTGTTCAGTGGGCATACAAAATAAAGAATGAACACTTTACTACCTTGCTGTTCATGTTTAGGAAGGACAGGTTTATCAAAATGTTTTCACTCTCTTCTTTTTTTATTCAGGGTCAGTCAGCGACCACATCCTCTCTAATTAGTTATTTATCACGCCAGTCTCACTTCTTAGTTACTCTATCCTCCTCTCTTCAATGATGTTTTAGTCAGTCATATTATACACATTTAGGATCACAGAGAATTTCAGAGGTTTAAGTGCTATCAAAAATCATCCAGTTCAACTCACATCTTGAGAAAGAATCCCCTCTGCATTAATCCAACAGGTAGTTTTGCAGACTGTTGGAAGCCATAACACATTACACTTTAAGAAGCTCTAATTATTCTGATGTTTTGTCTTATATCAGACTGAGATCTGGCATTCTGTAACTTTCACCTGTTGTTTGAGGTCTGCCCTCTGAAGTTTCGAAGGAGTCTAATCTTTTTCCTCAACACAGAACTTCAATATTTTAAGACAACAATAATAATCATCTCAATCACTTTAATTTCATTCCTCAACAAGCCTTTTCTGAAAATGAAAAAAATCCCTTCTCACATGGCAGCTCCTCTAATCTTTTCTGTTTGTTGCCCTGAAACCAACAATTTGTTAGTGTCCTTCCTAAAATATGATCCCAAAACAGAATCTAGCTTTCAAAAATGATTGAATCAGAGAAGATAGACTAGTATAGCAGGACTATTGCCTTTCTCATTTTGTATATTATGATTCTCTAAATTCAACCTATATTAAAATATATACATACACACACACACACACACACACATATATATGTATATATATGCATATATATACATATATATATATATGAATAAACTCAGAGCATTTCCAATAAGATCAGGGGTGAAACAAGAATGCCCATTATTACCATTACTATTCAATATAGTTTTAGAAATGATAGGTCTATCAATATGAGAAGAAAAAGAAATCGAAGAAATCAGAATTATCGATGAGGAAGAAAATATTTTACTCTTTGCAGATGATATGATGATATGCTTAGAGAATTCACGAAAATTATCTAAAAATTTCCTTGAAACAATGAACAAATTCAGCAAAGTAGCAGAATATAAAATAAAGCACATAAATCATTAACATTTTTATATATGAACATCAAAGCCCAAGAGCAAGAGATAGAATTAGAAATACCGTTTAAAGTAGCTGTAGGGGTGGCTAGGTGATACAGTGGATAGAGCACTGCCCTGGAGTCAAGAGTACCTGAGTTCAAATTTGACCTCAGACACTTAATAATTACCTAGCTGTGTGGTCTTGGGCAAGCCACTTAACCACATTTGCCTTGTAAAAATCTAAAACAAAAACAAAATAGCTGGAGACAAATTTAAGTACTTAGAAGTGTACCTCCTAAGTCAAACACAAAAACTCCATGAGCACAATTATAAAGCAATTCTCACCTAAATAAAGTCAGATCAAAGTAATTGGAAAAATGTCAGTTGCTCATATTTAGGTCAAGCAAATGATAATTCTACCCAAATTAAGTTACTTATCAGTGCCATGCCAATCAAACAACTAAATAATTATTTTACCAAACTAGGAAAAATAGTAACAAAATTCATATGGAGCATCAAAAGGTTAAGAATAGCAAGGGAACTGTTGAAAGAATGTAAAGGAAAGTGGCCTAGCTCTACCAGGTATAAAACTATACTATAATGTGGCAGTCATCAAAATTACCTGGTACTGGTTAAGAAATAGAGTAATGTGGGTGACTAGGTGGCACAGTGGATAGTTGGGTTAGTCACTTAACCCCCATTGCCTTGCAAAAACCAAAAAAGCAAAAAAAAGAAACAGTAATGGATCAGTGGATTAGGATAGGTTTAAAAGAATTTAACAGTAATTAATTAACAGCAATTTACTGTTTGACAACCTCAAAGACATTAGCTTCTAAGATAAAAACTCACTATTTGACAAAAATTGTTGGGAAACTGGAAAATAGCATGAAAAAACTAGGGATAGACCCTCATCTCACACCCTATAAGGTCAAAATGAGTACAGGGTTTAGACATAAAGAGAGATACCACATATAAATTAAAAGACCAAGAAATACTCTATGGAAAAGGAAAATTTAGGACCAAACAGCAAAATGAATGATTTTGATTATGTAAAATTAAAAAGTTTTTACACTAATAAAATCAGTGCTGCAAAAGTTAGAAGGAAAGCAAAGAGCTGGGAAACTATCTTCACAACTAGGTCTGACAAAGGTCTCACTTCTAAAATATATAGAGAATTGCATTAAATTTATAAGTTTACAAGTCATTCCCCAATTGATAAATGGTCAAAGGATATGAATTGACAATTTTCAAATGAAGAAATAAAAGATATATATACATATATATATGTAAAATCATATGAAAAAATGCTCCAAATCATTATTGATCAGAGAAATGTAAATTAAAACAACTCTGAAGTATCACCTCACACCTATCAGTTTGGCTAAGGTGACAAAGGGGGAAAATGATCAATATTGGAGAGGTTGTGGGAGTATTGGGACATTAATGCATTGCTAGTGGAGTTGTGAATGGATCTAGCAATTTTTTTAAGTTTTTTTGTTTGTTTATAAATGAAAGATTTTATTTTGAATTTTACATTTTTTTCCTCCTAATCTTACTTCCCTCCTCCCACCCCCACCTCCCACAGAAGGCAGTCTGTTAGTCTTTACATTGTTTCCATGGTATATATTGAGCTAAATTGAATGTGATGAGAGAGAAATAATATCCTTAATGAAGAAAAATAAAATATATGAGATAGCAAAATGACATAATAAGATAACAGTTTTAGATCCAACAATTCTTGAGAGCAATATGAACTATGCCCAAAGAGCAATAAAACCATTCATACTCTTTGACACAGCAATTCTAATTCTAGGCTAATATCCAGAAGAAATCATAACATATGGGAAAAGTCCCACATGTTTCAAAATATTCATAGCAGTTCTTTCTGCAGTGGCAAAAAATTGGAAATTGAGGGAATGCCTATCAATTGTGGAATGGTCAAACAATTTATGGTACATGAATATTATGGAATACTATTATTCCATATGAAATCATAAATGGTCAGACTCTAGAGAAGCATGGAATGATTTACAGGATCTGATACTGAATGAAGGGGGCAGAATCAAGAGAACAATGTATACATTAACAACAATATTGTGAGATGATCAACCCTGATGGATGTAGCTGCTCTCGGCAATTCAGAGAGTTAAGATCACCTACAGACAATGCTATCCCCATGCAGAGGAGACAAAACAAAACAAAACAAAACAAAACAAAACAACTCCTTCAGAATCTGAACACTACATTCACTTTTTTAAAAAATAATATCACTTATGTATTTCTTTCCTTTAATCCTAATTCTTCATACCAAAATGACTAATCTATAAATATGTTTAATGTGTATATACAATATTAATTTGACTGTTTTCCATGAGGGGAGGAGGGTGGGAAGGAAGGGTAAAAGGAAATTTTGTAACTTAAAAGTATACATACGCATATGGATGAATGTTTAAAAGCCTTCATAACAAGTATTTGGAAAAACAAAATGTCAATTAAAAAAATACCTTTGAAAACTCTTAAAAAGCTACATTTGCAATCACCAAAACATGCAGGTAGTTTAAATTTGGCCTATTTCTCTCTATTTGTCTTTCTATCTTGTGTTGGTGCAATTCATTTCCTTGAAATTAGTGTGAAAACAGTGAAAATAGAGTGATTCCTTTTTGACTCCATCCTTGATCATTGTCCCTGTTGTTGGAAGCATTTTAGAGTAAAACTTCTGGATGCTACACAGAAATATCATTGGTTAATGTTGTTTCATGTTAATGCCATGCCAACACACATGTAAACCACCACCACAACAACAATAATATCCCAAAATATTGAATGTAGAAGTCTAAATCAAGATTGGAATTTTGTGCAGGAACAAAGGTATAACTGGTTCTCAAGGTCTAGGCCACAACAGTTTAGAAGAACAATAGGAATAGTCAGCAAATAATATAGCTAAGAAATTGTTTAAAACTCCAACATCTCATGAAACTGCATGAATCAGGGCAACCAAGCAAAGTTTGTTTGGATTTTCTTATGAACAGAGTGCACAGGAAACAGTGAATGAACTGGTGAGACTGAAGGCCAAAAATAATATAGTTTCAGCTTGAAACAAAAAGATCCTCCACTTGAGGTTGGAAGAGGGTTTCCAGATATGAAAAGTTGAATGAAAGAAATGTCTTGACCTTGGTATATTTTCCATGGTCTAATTTTCCTTCAACCTGTATCATTAATTTTCATAGGGCTCAATAACACATCTTTTAACCTCTTTTGGAGTGCAAAATAATAAACCCTAGATCGAAATTGCAGAGGCAAATTCAGCCTTGATACAATGCTAAAAATCAGAGCTGTCTAAGAATGGAATGGGCTAGTTTTAAGATGGCTTTCAAATCAGCAAATTCTATCACTCATCACTGTATTGATTTCCACTCCTGTAGCAACTCCCTGATATATAGATAGATATGTATAAATATGTATTTATAAATTTACAAATATAATTACAGGCGCCTATATATGATATATACATATATACACATATTTTATACATAATATATATTTCTGTATGGTTATCACATAAATTTCTTAAACTCAATATGCCCAAAACAGAACTCATAGCTTTCCTTGCAACACATACCTTAAGCACTCTTTCTAATTTTCATATTTCTCTACTAGTATCATTATCCTTTTCTTCACCCAGGTTCATAGCCTCATAGACATTCCTGAGTTTTTATTTTTTCCTCCTTCCTCTCTGTTCCCCCACTCCAGCCAATAACATAGAAAGTGTTGTTAGTATTTCCTCAGCATCACTCAAATTTTGTTTAGCCACACAGCTACTGCCCTAGTTCAAGACCCTCTAAGAAGACTTTTTAATAGTGTCTACTAGGTTTTCCCCTTCCTTTCTCTCTGCTCTTCAATCCATTCTCCACACAACTGAAAAATTAATATTCTTATAGTACAGCTTCAAATGTCTAATTGATTTAATAAGGAAACTTCCATATTTCCATTTTTTATGAGACACATTCTTAACCTGAGGTTTGTAAATTTAAAATATATATATATATATTTCAAAATATATGAATTTCTTTGAAATCCTTCCTATTTCATTTTATACATTTAAAAGCATTCTGAGAATGGATTCTTATGTCTGGATAGGTTGCCAAAAGAGTCGATGACACATATAATTATTTAACAATCCATATTCTAAGATGAAGTACAAACTCCTTTGTTTGACATTTAATGCCCTTTACTATCTGGTTCCAAATTTTCTTTCCAGACTGATTTTATATTATTGTACCTCATGAACTCATCTTTAAATCCAAACTGGCCTATATGTGACATTCCATCTTTCATCTCTATGTTTTGTACAGGTAATGTGAAATGTCCCAAATGCTTTTCCTTACCCTTTTCTCTTGTTAAAATTGGGTACAATTATCTTAGAGAAAATCTGCTGTAGAGCGCTCTATCCAAGTTCCAGAGAAACCTTAGTTATTGAGGTGTCTCTTTTCTTTGCCGTCATCTCACTTCTCCATTTGCTGTTTCTCCCAATTTGTTAAGAGTCAACAATCATCACTTTACTTCCATTTAATTACCTAAAACAAGTGACTTTTACAAAGGGATATTTATACTTCAAGAACACAGTAAGAAAAAAAAATGTAGGGTGGCTAGGTGGCGTAGTGGATAAAGCACCAGCCGTGGATTCAGGAGTCTCAGACACTGAATAATTACCTAGCTGTGTGGCCTTGGGCAAGCCACTTAACCCCATTTGCCTTGTGAAAACCTAAAAAAAGACAGTTAGGGCAGCTAGGTGGCATAGTGGATAAAGCACCGGCCCCGGAGTCAGGAGTACCTGGATTCAAACCCGGTCTCAGACACTTAATAATTACCTAGCTGTGGCCTTGGGCAAGCCACTTAACCCCGTTTGCCTTACAAAAAAACCTAAAAAAAAGAAAAAAATGTACAAACATTTTCTCCTATCTCTCCAGGTTATACTCTTCCTTATACCACCTCAGTATCTGGTGTAGACTCAATTCTTGAACAACATTGCTTTTACCAAGTTCTCATGCAAAGGCAGCATATGAATTTTCCTTTTAGTTTTCCCTGTCATGGGTTTAGCAGATCACTTCTTGTGCTCCTTGTATTCTGCAATACCAATAGTAGGAAATATTCAAACAAGAAGTTTGAAGACTGAAGTGGAGAAAGTTTCCATAAGAACAGCAATTGGTCATGGGTCAGTCTGTCCTGAAAAATAGATTAGCATCATTGCAAAGGGTCAGACGATGGCCTCTGTTACCCTTGGTCAATCAAACGGGAGTTGTATTCAGATACCTGAATCCAGAGTGGTGGTGTGGAGTTGGACACCATGAGACATCCAATGTGGTAATGCCACCAATTCTGGGAATACAGGTCTGTGGGAACTCTGGAAAGGGGTCTATTTACTTTGTGAAGGACAAGGTTACCTTGGAATGGATTTGTCCCAGGAGGGGCTGGTGACTTGGAAAGTGTTGCAATTCTGGCAGTGTTGGGTGAGATTATTGCCACTCATATTATACCGTTGAGAAGTCCATAAAACCATCATACTGACAATTAGAACATCAAGAGACAGATTTGGATGTACTGTGTTGTCACCAATTTTTGTTGCAAGGAAATTATATACTGGGACTTTACTCTGTATGGCTGGAAGGTTGTGGAGCCTTGTTGATGTGGCAGAGAAACCACATTCATAAGGCCAAGTACAGTATCCAAACATCCCCAGAAATCCTGTTTCCTATCAGTCAGGTTAAAGGTTGAAACAATTCTGGAAAAGGCAAGTGAAAAGGATGCCTTTGTGTAAAACTTTCTTCAATATAAAATATGTCCTTCAAACACAAAGAAAAACTATTATTGCCAGACATAACTTTTCAGAATCATTATATCATGATTTTCCATTTCCTTCACCTAGGAAGGAGAACAAATGAAAAAGCCAAGGACAGAATAAACCAAGCCATTTCTCAGGAACTTCCTCAACTTACATCTTCCTGTCTCTTATAAAAGACCTTTACTCTGATCCTTTCCAATTCCTACTCAAGTTAGAAATTACTTTATATTCACATTGAATCTATTTCTGTATTAACTTGATGATGTTTAGAGAGTTGATAGAAGTCCCTAATCAAATGATGAAATGATTGAATATAAGAAATTGATATCAGAAACAATGAAATATAAGGTAATACTCTTTTCAGGCAAGTTTACTACTTTCCAATGGAGTATTGAAAACATCTTGAACTGACTCCTCAGAAATTTTGTTAAATATTTATTCAGGATTTATACCTTGGGAATTGTTGGTATAAAATAGAACTTGCTTTATTATTTTTGGACTTTCTAGGCTTAAGAAAATGATGGAAAAATTTTAATAATATAGATTGAAATTAAAAGTGTGTCCTGTATACATTTTTTTTCTAGCGAGATTGTTATTATACAGTTGTCAGAACTTCCTTCTCTTTTCCAGTCTGTGATTTGCCTCCTATGCAGAGGAAACTGTTGATTAAAGGTACTTGGATCTGAGCAGAAAATTTCAGCTGGTAGAGTCAGGGGAAAAGATCTAGCTCTGGTGGAAAAACCAAATTCTTCAGTTTGCTTTTCACCTCTTCTCTTGAGCCTCTTGGAAAGTGCAGCAAAGTGGATTGGGGAGCCAAGGAGGCTAAGAGTGACAGAGAAAGAATCTTATCACCCTCATCAACAATGGAGCCTTGCACATGTAAACTCTGATAGACTTGGCTCTTTTCAGCAACACATTGATCAAAGACAAATTAAATTGTGGTGGAAAATGCTATCCATATCCAGAGAAAGAACTATAGTGTCTGAGTGCAGATTTAATTATTTTTTTCTTTCTTGTAGTTTTTTTCCTTTTGTTCTAATTCTTCTTTTACAATATCACTAATATTGATACATGTTTGACATGATGGTATATGAACCTATATCAGATTGCTTGCTTTCTTGGGACAAGGGGAGAAGAGGGAGGAATGGAAAAAATTTGTAACTCAAAAGCTGACAAAAATGAATGCTGAAGATTATCTTTATATGTGATTGCAAAAATAGTAATACAAAAAATCATATGTAAGCATACAGTGGAGCTGGTCAGTAGTGGAATGAAGTTGGTGGCACTGGACCTCAACCAGGAGACCCAGGCTGCTCAGAAGGCAGGGGCTCTTCAGAACCAAGAGCTTGAGGAAACTAGAGAGTGGGAGTGGCATCTTCTATTCTTACAAATTCAACAATCTTTGCCAAACCTCAGTTGAGATTCCTTTTCTTTGACAAGTTAATACAAGTCTCACATATTATTTTCCTTAACTGTTTTGAGGAGAATGACCTGTTTGTTTTTGTCTATCTCTTTTCAAATAAAATTCATAAGGAAAAAAAGATTTATATGGAGATTATTTCTCAATGAAGAAAAAGAGTCAATGGGGAAAAAAGAAAAGGTGAATATGCAGAAATAAGAAATAATATTGTTTAATTCTGACAAAATAATATAAAAATTTAATGAATAATGTAGGAGTAAGAAATTAAAGTATTTATCAGAACACTGAATAAAAATTGAACATTGTAATGAAAAAATAACAGATTTATTTAAAATAAAGAAACTATAAAATACTGTTTACTCAAATGAAATGAAAAATATTTACATGACTTTGAATTGAAAGGTTTGTCTAAAATTGATTATGTTTTAGCTCAATAAACATATCATAAATTCAATGGCTTTAGATGGTTTAATTTAAACACGAAAACATTATTAAAAAACTAGATCACTTTTAATGATGAAATTCTGTGATTCTATCGATTAGGAAGCAAGAGTGTGAGGCACATAAAATATAACCTCAGTCTCAAGTGTAAAGAATTGTAAATCCTTATCATCATGGATGGTGACATGAAGGTCAGTGGGATATTCCTACAGCTGATGGAGGTTGAAAAATTATAAGATTTTCAGACAAAAGGCCTATTATGACATCTATCACTCCTCTGAAGAGAACATTCAATCAGGAACATGGATCTATGGTAGCAAAAGGGGAGAATTCTAAAAATTAACCAGGAAGACCAACTCAGAATGAGGAAGGTAGAATTATAACACCACATCAGCAAGCTAGCTAGAGGTTTTCAGCATTCAGTTCTAACTAGAATTAAAAGTCTTAAGCGGGTCTTAATTGTGTAGCAGGGCATAGGATTAAGAGAGTAGGATTATGGCTATTCATAAGTGAAGAGAGAAGAGGTACTATTAAAGTTGAGAACAGGGGAAAAATGCCATGAATAAGATGTCTCCTGAAAATTTTCTTTAGGACACAACCAAGTAAGCAGGAGATTGTCATAATAGAAGTGTATTTCAAGATTTGTTTTCTATTGACTTAATTTCTAATCCTAACTCTGCCACTAACTCTGTAATCATGTGCAATAGGCATCTTTGGGCCTCAGTTTCTTTCTTTGCCAAATGAAAAGGTTCAACTAGATTATTTCTAAAGTCCCTTCTAAGTTCAAAATTCTATGATTTCCTGAGGTAGTATCCTTCCCAAGCAGCACTGCAATCCCCTGGCTTTCCAGGAATAAAATAGGGGCAGTTGCTGCATGCCTGAATGATGATGATGATGATGATTAAATGAAACAAATAAATTATGGTACAGAAATGAAAAGAAAAGCATCTACTTTGGTATCAGAACACCTTGGCTAAAAATCTATGCCTGTTGTTGTACCTACACCTGTATCATCACGTGCAAATCATTTATCCTCCCTAGATAATTGGTTTTCTTATCTATCAGCTGAAATAGTTGGATTAGTTGGCTTCTGAGTTTTCATTGGGTCCTAGATCTCTATGTCACAGAAATACAAATCAAGAAGTTTAGATGAAAATTCATAAATTAATAGATTGTCAACTGAGAGATCACCTTGATACAATAATTTTACAGAGCAGTAAACTTGTTGAGTCCTTATTAGGTTAAATGACTTTCAAAAAGCACAGTAGAAGGGGCAGCTAGGTGGCACAATGGATAGAGCACTAGCCTTGGAGTAAGGAGTACCTGAGTTCAAATCTGGCCTCAGACACTTAATAATTACCTAGCTGTGTGGCCTTGGGCAAGCCACTTAACCCCATTGCCTTGCAAAAACTTAAAAAAAAAGCGCAGTAGTTTCAAAAACTGGAACATAAATCCATATTTCTTGATTCCTGATATAGTGAGGTAAACAAAGAGACTGAATCACTAAGGCCAGTAAAGAAGGAAGAAATAAGAATTCTGAGATAAACCAAGATATGAGGAAACTGAATAGGGTAACTAAACTGAGTATCAAATCAACAAACATATGCAAATACAAAGATGATCAAGAACCAATATCAGCCTAAGGTCAGAGAAAATGCAGAGTAGATCATTCTACACACAGCACTTCACAGATTCATTTTTCTTTATAGGAAAAGGTTTTGATTGTAGGTGTCCCATAGGATTCTGTCCTGGGTTCTCTTCTTATCTCCTATTTCACTTGTGATCTCATTAGCTCCAATTCTCAGTTACTGATCTAGTATACCTCCAACTACATGTTGAACATCTTAATCTCATCATCAACAGAATAAACTATATCTTTCCTCCTCAACCTTCTTCTCTTCCTAACTTTCTTGTTACTATTGAAGGTACCATCAAATCAGTTCATTTAATAATCTAGGTGTCATCTTCAATATCTATTACATATTGTTCCTTCTCTCCTTTATGCCTCTGCCATAATTTTGTTACAGACCCTTGTTGTGGACTAATGCTACTGATTTTTCTGTCTGTCAGTCACCTCTCCACTCTGTAGTCCATCTTCACACTGCCGTCAAAGTGATCCCTCTAATCATGTCAGCTCCTGTTCAGTAAATTTTAGTGACTTCCTATTGCCTCTAGGATCAACTATGAAATCCTCTGCTTGCCATTCAAGGTCCTTCCTTGCCTGACCTTCGACCCCCTCCAATCCCTTTACATCTTTCAGTTTTCTTCTTCATGAATTCTGAGATACAGTGCTACAAGTCTCTTTCCTCTTCCTTGAATAAGTCACTCTACCTTCTGACTCCGGGCATTTTAACTAACTGTCCCTTATGCCTGAAATGTGTGTTCTCCCTCCTTAATTCTGTGCCCTGGTTTTCCTAGTTTCTCTACTAAAATTCAATCTTCTATACGAAATCATTCCCAATTTTTCCTAATTCTAGTGGCCTCCCTCTGTTGATTATTTCCAATTTATCCTGGGTATAGTTTGCTTATATGTACTTGTTTGCATTATATTTCCTTCATAAAACTGAGATCCTTGAAAGTAGAAACTGTCTTTTGACCTTCTTTATATAGCACGGTGTCTGGAATAAAAAAAAAAGCATTTAATAAATGCTTGTTGATTAAATAACAATTCCAAACAATACCAGAACAAGGAGGGACTTATCGAACCACAGCAACACTCTGCTTGACCAGGCTTGAGTTAAGGTAGGACAGTATCCTTTCCATATTCTATGAGAGTAGTGCCATCTTCATGGTATAGAATATTAGATGAGAATTAGCCCAAGCAGTGCTAACCCAGACTACAGGTCACATTATCTACCAGTTGCTTCCTTCTGGCAGGGTAGAGAAATGGAGGGGAGCAATCAATGTCTTCTATATCTCTCTCCAGAATTAAATGAGATTTTTATAAAATGCTTAGCATAGTTTCTGACACATAATATGTCATTAATAAATGCTTATTCTTTCCCCCCTTCTAGCCAGAGTTATCTCTCCTAGGAAGATAAACCTAGGAAGGGAATTGTAATAAGGAGTTTAGTTGAGACAAGATGCACTTTCTCTGGTCTCTTGAGAAATAAGGAAATGGAATGAGAGGATGGGGATGTGTCAAAGACAAATTACCTGCTTTATAATTTTGCCAGGGATGACTCTTGAGCATTCCCACATTCCAGGAGTCATTTAAGTCATCAGTTCCTTTTCCACCCCATCTTTCTTCATTCAGTCCAGAGGTAAAAGGGAAAAGTAAGTTAGCAATGAGAGCTTCTCAGTAAAGACTGGGGTATGCTTCTCAGGTACAGGACCAGGACTATGTCCTGGGTCCAGCAAGACAATGTTTAAAAATGATATTATAGTTGCAATTATATGTACATATGCAAAGATTAGCAGGGTTTATGGTCAGGAAGACATTTCCATCCAACTTATATTCAAAAGTCGCAAGGGGAAATTATATTGTTTATCCTCAATTTCAAAGGAAATCAGTGTTATCATGGAGTAATGTTAGACTTGCTTGTGAATTGTATTTAAGTGAAGCAAAGTTACACAAAGTCATAAGAAGTCCAGTGGCAAGACAAAAGTCAAGGATACAGTGGCACCTTCAATGTCTGACCAACTTCTAGGTGTTCCAAAGCATTCCAACTTAGCTGCCTTAATGACCATTAAAATAAATTGGGGAGTATGAGGTGTTCAGGAAGGACTACAATATCTGGTGTGAGGACTTGCTATGCAGTTCTCACCTGTGACCCCAAGAAACTTCAGCATATTCAACAATGATGCTCCAATAAAAAACAAAAACAACCCCCCCATCTCTATAGAAATGTATAACAAGCTGAAGGTATTTGAGAGAGTTAAGGAGGTGCCTAACCCAAAAGGAATGGGTAACTGAGAGAAACTCATAAAGAAAATATTAAATTTTTATTTCAGAAGAAAGGCTCTTAAAGGTGAAAATTAGTATCAAGTTTACATTTTAGTGGTATAGAATAATATAAAGATATTATTACAATATTTTCCATAATTTTACATGAATATCACAGAATGTTAGTATTGAAAGTCATTTTTGAGAATGCATACACTAATGTTCTGTTTTATAGATGAAAAAGACAGGAAAAGGTCACAGTCAAGGTCATACAGATGGTGATAGAGTCAGGGCTTGTACTTTTATCTCCTGATTCTTTTTTTGTCTGTTTTGTTTTTTGCCAGGCAATGGGGTTAAGTGACTTGCCTAAGTCACACAGCTAGGTAAGTGTTATGTGTCTGAGGATGCATTTGAATGCTGATCCTCCTGGCTTCAGGACTGGTGCTCTATTCACTGTGTCACCTAGCTGTCTGTTCTTGTTTTATGCTAATGGTGTTATATATAGCATTTAGAAATCATTATAAAGAAACAAAATTCCAGAAGAAGTTTAATAACAGATTATCTTAAACATTTTATTCTTCATTATAAAAAAATTCTGTGTAAATCTAAATTTTCCTTTTTCTATTTCAGGGAGTAAAAAAATCTGTTGTCTCATTCTAACCTCCCCCACTTCTTCATTCTTTATTTCCCCTCCTCCATGCTTTGATATCTTCGAGGTACTTTAAATATGGATTTCCTTTGGGTGAGATTCCATTATCATTGTCAGACAGTATTTGATCTCATCAAATTAAGGATTGGAATGGATCCACCTCATTGTGGCCTTGGATGAATGAATTACCTTACCTCCCTGTTTAGTTTCCTTATTTGTAAAATGAAGTCATTGGCTTGTTGAGATCCCTTTCTGCTCCATAATTAGAATCTTTTGGAAAGATCGTTCTGTCTAATCTCTTCATTTTGCAGATGAGGAAACTGAGTCTCAAATACATTAAACAACTCAGATGACACAGAGTCAGAATTAAAACCCAGTTTCCCTATCTCAAAATAGAAATTTCCTGCTAAACTATGATTAATTAGTCATCTGGTTGGCCAAGAGCAACACAATCATAACCCTTGCGTTTTGCAATCTTACAGCTTTTGACACATACAAAACATCTTTTGATGATAGAGCCTATACTATGTTTGGAAGAAATCATCGCTGTGGATGGTGCTTTGGGGATAAATGCAAACCCACAATGGCCATTTGCATAATGATTTCCAACTTAGTAAAACTAAATGAGCCTATTTTCTAAGATTTTATTTCAGCAGCATAGCTTTTCCAGTTAAGCAATAAATAGGGGTTTGTAGAGGTAAGAGTGACAAGCTTGGAACTATAATATTGAACTGGTGGCATGGTCTCAATAGGCTTTAGACAGTGCTGCATACAAACCTTTATTCCTAGCAGAAAATAACCACATTTACTAGGAATTCAGAATAATAGAAAGACAAAGTTTGGCAAAATTCAAATAGATTATGTATGTCTGAACTTTGGGGTAGAAGGGAATTAAAGATTTGGTTACCTGAAAATGTTAAAATCTTTTCTTCCACTTCTCAGTGGAAACAAGAGCAACTAGACAGGATTTTTTAGATATTAATTTGCGATAGCTCCCATTTTTTCTCCCCGTTCCACTAATATATTCTCTCTTCTTTTCCTTTGTTTTCCTGTCCCCAGATGCCTCTGTC